>NC_069504.1:326916738-327086738 GCF_027579735.1 Bombina bombina
TAAATACTTAGGCATATACCTCTCCCCATCCCAGAGAATCCTCTTCAAAAAAAATTATGAACCTTTACAGCAAGCATTACAGAAAGATTTGAATAGATGGTCAGGTAAGCCCATATCTTGGTGGGGTAGAGTGCAATGTATTAAGATGACAACACTGCCTAGAATACTATACGTTCTCCAAGCCCTACCAATAGCTATTCCGAAATGGTTCCTCACTCAGATGCAAAAACATATCAATAAATTCATATGGGGCAAGTGCAAACCTCGAGTTAACAAAGCTACTATGCACAGACCCACGACACTAGGGGGACTTGGTCTACCCGAGATACAAATTTATATAGACGCAATAACTTTGCAAAGAGTCCTAGACTGGCATACGCCGTCAGGCCAAAAAGCCTGGACGGCGATTGATTCCCACATATTAAAAGTTACGTCGGTGGGAGCCCTCTGTTGGGTTCCTAAGTTACTGAGACCCCCACAATGCTCAATACTACCTATACACTACCACTTCTTTAGAGAATGGGACCTATTAGTTCAGAAGAATAGCTATATCTCGGGTCCTAGATCCCCACTCTTCCCGATCCCATTAAATGCAGAACTTACAGGAGGACTAGACAAAAATTACCAAAGAGCAGTGGAATGGGGACACACAACACCCCTTTGGGAATTCCTACGAGAGGGCAAATTGCTACATAGGGAGGCCATAAAAGAAGTAGCTAATGGTGTTTACTACCCTTGGTTAAAATACATGCAACTCGACCATTTTATCAACACGTCCCCATATAAAACTGACTACCTAAGACAACTGACCCCCTTTGAAAAGATTTGCAATGCCAACACGCAAATACCACATTCTCTCTCTAAGATGCGTTCAATACTACAATCTCAAATGGAATTTGAACTCCCAGCATACACTGAAAAATGGCACAGAGAACTGAACGAGACATTAAGTGATAGATCTTGGGGTAGGATATTTCAACACACAAAAAAAACTTCAACAGCACCCAAAATACTCGAACTTAATTTTAAAGTTTTGACCAGATGGTATTTGACCCCAGCAAGGCTACACTCAATCTATCCTTCCTCCTCTGACAGATGCTGGAGAGGTTGTAGACTAAAAGGTAGTTACTTACACATGTGGTGGGAATGTAGCTCCCTGAACCAGCTTTGGAGTTTTATAGAAGTCCATTTCAGAAATGGACTGATTCCAGATTTCAACCTTACTCCCCACTTAGTATTATTCAACCAGCACCCAAAAATACATTGCAAACTTCGGAGACAGCTGTTGCAAATAGGAATAAATAGTGCAAAGTCGCTAATAGCGGCACAATGGAAAATGCCGACATCATTGACAGGACAAATGTGGATGACAAAGGTGGAGGAGATGTTAGTGCTGGAGGAATATGGTTTTATGAAAATAAATAAATTAGAGTTCTTCCATGACATGAGATTTTTATGGGATGAATCCCTTAAGGTTACAGCCCACTCATCTTAGTTAATAATTCAGCTAATTACGGAGTAGTATCTATACTTAGCAAGTGACCAGAATTGTTATTTATGTTGTTCTAAATGTTTGATTATTTTAAGGTTTAATAATAGCCGTCTCTTGAAGTATTATGTATATGCAGAGAAATGTGACCTGTATTGAATATGCACGTCGGGCATGTAGCCCCCCTTTTTCTATTATTGTATTAAACATTTCTACCCAATAATAAAAAATAAAAAAAAAAAAAAAAACACAAAATCATTTAATTCATAGACACAAATAAGCCTTTAAAAAAGCAAATCTCATACATTTTATACTTTGCATCTGGTAAAAAAAGTAATTGGAAACACATTAAGCAAAAAACTTTTTTTTTAGTATACTGTCCCTTTATGTTCTCAGCATCCTTATGTCACTATAGGCAGTGGCTATACTGAGTGTTTCTAAGGGCTCATTTTGCAAGAAAACAAGTAAGCTATTTGGTGTTTTTAACACAATCGGTCTCTTTATGTTTACTTTCATTTAACATGTTTTTTTTTTATAAAAGGAACACTGTTTAGTTTAACTATATTCAGTTTAGCTGCTGTCTGTCATCACCTTTAACTGCTTTGCACCATTCTGTAGCGCAGCTTAAAGGGACAGTATACATTCATTTTCATATAACTGCATCTAATAGACATTACTATAAAGAATAAGATGCACAGATACTGATATAGAAATCCAGTATAAAACTGTTTAAAAACTTACTTAGAAGCTCTCAGTTTAGCTCGGTTGAAAAGGTAGCTAAAAAGCCCTCTGCAAGTGGGAAATAAGACACTCCCGCTTCTTTTGCATATGAAAAGACCCTTTATACAAACAGGAGCAAGCTGGAGTAGGTATACATCATTATTCTCCTAAAACTTTGGGGCTTGGTTAGGAGTCTGAAAATCAGAGCAATGTTATTAAAAAAATAAGAAAAACTATAAAAAAAAAAACTAAAAAAAAACACGTTATGGGCTATATAAATAGATAACCTACAAAACATTTATGCATAGAAAAAATGAGTGTATAATGTCCCTTTAACTATCTGTCTATTGTCCACTATAATCCATTATTTGCATTATGCTATGAAACTTTATCTGTAGCTAGATAATGCTTATTTGGTGCCTGCTGTGACCTGTCACCTGTATGTCTTATCTGCTGCATTCATTGACTCACTGCAGTAGCAGACTGTGGCAAGGGAAAGTTATTTTCTGCAACCTGTCCCCAAGTATTTTACAGAAACAGGAATCTATCTTCACACTCAGACTCTGCTATTTTACAGTTTGTCACTAAAGGCATCAATATATTGAATCTCTCATTGTCCAATGTTTCTATCAAGCCCTGCAGCCATTTGAGCTTGCATTTTTCATCAAAAGGGGACTTCATCTAAGTAGATGTCTCCTAAACAGATTTTGTTGACACACCTAGGGGCTTGCCTCATTGTCTTCACATTTTTCAAAAGGTATTGAAGAAAAAGACTGTGGCTGATATTCAGAGAATAAATATTTTACATCGGGGAATGCTTTTTATTCAAACTAAAGATTTTTACAGTGCAGTTTTTTTTCTCATGCTTCATTTCTAAACACTTCAAAGGAATAAAATTAATTTATTTTGTTATTTATATAAGGCATATGTTTGAAGGTGTGTATACATATGTATGTGCATGTATGTATGTATGTGTAATGTTCAATTAATGAATACACAAAGACATAAAAAAAACAAGGGGCCCCACATAGCATATAACAGCTTCACCATTAGATTGCAGGATAGAAGAACAATTTACTTACAACCTTCTTTCACCAAATAAGGTGAGTAAAAACAGGATGAACCATCAAAGCTGTCCAGCAGGCTCTCTCGATGGAGAAATAAAGCTTCCAATTATGTAGGTTTAAAATGTCTAATTTTATGAAACGGCCACTGTTAAAAACAAATGACGGTTGTATTAAGACACTGCAATATGTTTCTTGGCCTTATACAGCTGGCCATTTCATCAGGCAGTTTGACAAATAAACACAAATCAAACTTATAAACCTAAATAATCAATTAGCATTGAAAGACAGATGTATGTAAGACTATCAGTTGACACAGGCGATCTAACATATTAACCCATAGGGACTAATAATTATCCTAAAAGTGAGCAATACAGCTTGTCTACAAATATAAATAAACAGTTAAATGAAGTGGAATAATTTAATTGACAGAATGTTTAGCGTTACATCTTATGATGTTGCTCTATACATTCTGTCAATTAAACTATTCCATTGAAATTATTTATGCTTTTTGGGACGTATGCTTTAGGGGTGAATTGTAAAGTATAATTTTTCTTTTTTTGTCTTACATAAATTGCACATATTTCACCAGTCACTTTGGTAATACCATTTATCTCTTTGGGTCGGGAGCCCCCATCTACTATTTTTTTATTATTATGTAGTTTATTTGTATTATACAAAAAGAGAGCCAAAAATCATGTAATTCCACGACCTATGAATTAAAAATCAGTTATAAACAAAAAGCTTTTTACTTTAGTACTATTAAAAACTTACTTAATAATCATATAAAAATGTATTTCAATGAATTCATTGAAAATCTTTATTAAAGCTTTTAGGCATTAAGGAGTATAATTTATATACTCAAACCAAAAACGAATACCGGATATGGTAAAAAGCGGTTTCTTTATTCTCCATAAAATTTCAACATCAGGCACTAAAAACAAATAAGCACAGACAAGGGTAGACTCAGTCTGACATGTTTCGGCCTTGGCTGGCCTTAATCATAGAACTAATGGTCAATGTAAAACCTGTGGCCTTATACCACTCCCTTAACCTTGATTGGCTGTCTGTGCTGCAGTAATTAATAGTTAACTATTAAGCTTCCCTGAGAACTTGGTTATCGTAAACTGACAACATACTGGTGGTAAGACTAAAGTGCTTCCATTTTCTCAATAATAAATCAAATCAAGCTGGTTTTCTTATGTATTTATCTACTCAGTTAGTGGAATATGCTCTAAATATTTTCAAATTAGTTTAAGGTCACTGTTTACCAATATAAGATATTACAATATAAAACATAACACTTAAAAATATTGGCAAAGTGCTCATTATTCTATTAATAAAGTGTTGATGAATGGTCAAGTGGTAGATGCTATGTAAAGCTAATGCCCATATAAATAGCCACCCTGTCTACACATGCAACATGTCATACCGTTACATGCCTACTCCCTTATTGCAATATCTACTTTATAGGGAGCTGGTCATATGCATGTATATACACAGGTAACCATAAACAGAGGGCTTATTCAATTATGACTTCTTACTAACCACTTGTAATACACCTAAACTGTGAATAAAGTGACCCCAATAGTGAAATAGATATTGTAAATAATTTGATCAAGACCAGACTGAACAGTTTACCTAATCAAGTTATATCTTCAGAGAAAGATTAATTGGTATGGTTAGAAGATAGAGGATGATTGATCCAGTCTAGTAGATGAGAAAAATTCAGATTAACACCAAAAGTTGATCAAATCACCTTCGATATTCATGCCATTTGGACTTCGTGTATATAATTTAAAGATCCTTTTTATATAGTTCCCTAATCCTATTTCCTCCTCTAGGTTTATTTTTAACCAAATCAATAATCATCCAAGTAAACGTATTAATGTTTTTATCATGCTCATGTATGAAGTGCTTTGACGCACCTGTAGCCGTTCTACCTCTTTCTATGCCATTGAGATGCTCTCGTATGCGCTCTCGGACCTCACGTGTTGTACACCCCACGTATTGCTTTCTACATAAGGTACACGTTATGACATAGCTTGCAAAATCAGATTGACAGTTAGTGCAATAATTACAATCAAATACCCGTTGTGTATAGTTAGATTGAAATACCTTGCCAACTGTAGTATGGCTGCAAGCTGTACAGCTATGTAAACCACATTTGTAATGACCCTTACAGCTCAGCCAACTACTCTTTTTAAGGGGTTTTCTCTGGGTGAGACTAGATTGCCAATAGTTACATTTCTCCTTGAAACAAAGCGGCAACCTTTGTCTATCACATCTTTAAGAGCATCATCAGCCTTTAAAACGGGCAGGTTTCTCCTAACTATCTCACAGACCTCTCTGTATTGGTTGGAGTATGTAGTGATAAAAGATATCTCACTGTTACCACTTGCCTTAGTAGTTTTTTTTGGCTTTAACAATTCAGCTCTTGGAATACTCTGTACTTCAAAAAAAGCTTTTCGAATAGGCCCGTCTGGATAACCCCTTGCTTTAAGCCTTTTCCATAATGCCCTGCTCTCCGTCTGGAAGTCCTCTTCTCGAGAACAATTTCGTTTTATCTGAATAAACTGTCCCTTAGCCACGCCATAATTCATATGGCGTGGGTGACAGCTCCTGGCGTGTAGCAGGGCATTAGCTGAAATCGGTTTCACTTAAAGTGTAGAGTTAACCATTTTGTCCTCCCTGTCTCCTTCCAATTCTACATCCAAATAGGACACCTTCTCTTTGTTAAAGACATATGTAAACTGCAAACCTGCTTCGTTAATATTAAGATATTCAACAAACTGTTGACCCTCTTCTTCAGAGCCAGACCAAACCAATAGCAGGTCGTCAATGTAGCGCTTGTATGCTACAACTGAGTTCCTAAATGGGTTAGTATCCGCATAGACGTGGGACAGCTCCCACCAACCCATATAAAGGTTGGCAAATGCTGAGGCAAATTTGGCCCCCATGGCTGTCCCACATCTCTGCAGATAAAATGCTCCATTGAACTCAAAATAGTTATGTGTTAATAGAAATAGCAACACCTGCAAGATATAATTCTTAAGGTCACAATCATAATCACTAAAACTATCTAACATAAACTTAACAGCATCCAGCCCTTCTTTGTGCAATATGGCCGAATAGAGGCCCACCACATCTATAGTAAGCCAACTATAGTTCTTTTCCCAATTTAAGCCATCAATCAAATTAAGCAAGTGTTTAGTGTCTTGGAGGTATGAAGGAAGCCTCAATACGATGTTCTGGATTAATGTCTCGACCCAATTTGATAGGTTCTCAAACAAGGAGCCTATTCCAGACACTATCGGTCGTCCTTTGACATCCTCTATAGATTTGTGCACCTTCGGCAAATGGTGGAAGATCGGAGTTACCGGTTCCTCCACCATTAAGTACTCGAAAGTCACCAAATCTATTACTCCCAATTCCAGCCCATCGTCTAGAAGGTCCCTCAGCTCCTTGTGAAAAGCAAATACAGGATTACCTGACAGAACTGCATTTACCTCTTGTTCCTCAAGCTGTCTCAATGCCTCCCTGATATAGGATGATCTGTCCATTACTACTATGGTACCGCCCTTATCAGAGTTTTTAATCACTATATCTTCTCTCTCTTTTAACTGTTTGAGACCAGTTTTTTTGTTTTAATGTAAGATTTTCCCTAGTATTTTTACATTGTGCCTTCAGTTTTACCAGATCCTCCTCCACCCTTCTATGGAATTGTTCAAGGATCTTACCTCTACTCTGTGTGGGGTAAAATATTGACTTTGGCTTAAAGCCAGTATGGGAACTTATAACATTCATTGATTGATTACTGTCTCGCTCCAGTTGATATAGTGTTAAAAAATCAACTGCGTCATTAACCTGAAAATGGTCATTCTCTACTGTTCTATCTATGCAACCCTGCATCAACACATCATCCTGCTGTATATTCTCTGTGGCAAAGAACTTTTTTAATGTTAAGTTACGGATAAGCTTGTTAACATCAATAAGCGTTTTAAATATGTAAAAATCTGTAGAGGGAACAAAATTTAAGCCAAGTTTAAGCACATCCATTTCTGAATCACTTAATGCTGTTGAGGATAGATGAATTATTTTCAGATTTTGTATCTGTTCTGTCTGCCCCTTCTGAGAGTATATCTTTCTCTCTGTTCTAGGGACTGTGATTCCCCCTGAGTTGTTTGTAACTTGGGCAGTGTCCCTCTCCCCCTTCCTCCCCCTCCTCCCTGTCCTTCCCCTACCTCGTGAAAAACCTGTGATTGGTCTAGATGTATATTTTGTTTAGACTGCTTCTCACTTTCTAGTGCTCTCACATATCTATTTCTATGTGTTGTTTTGTTCTTTGATTTCAATATACCACCATTAGTATTGACAGGTACGGAAAGGGGTAATGTAGCGGGTTGTGAGGCTGTAAAAAACACTACATCAGAGTCATTAATCTGTTCCCCCTCATCAGAGGAGGGTCCACTGGTCATAAAGTCCACAAAATCCTGAATCTCCACTTCATCATTGGACTCAGGATCAGTGTCAGAAAAGGTCACTTGTTTTTTCATTGTTGTTTGCCACTCTTGTCCTTAAATTCTGGGTCACCCCCTTTCCTCTGTCTACGTTGTCGTCTGTTCCTCTTACTAGGTTGTGAACTGTTTGAGTAAACCCTATTTAGGGTATAGTCCTCAGAGTCTCTAGTGAATTTGCAAAATTTGAGTTTGTCAATGTCCTTCTTCATATTGTCTACAGTCTGTCTCAGCAGATTGTCAAGTTTTTCATATTGGCTATGGTCCACAAACTGGTTAAGATCTTTCTGTATGTGTTGTATTAGTTGTCTGGCCTCAATTAGCTTCTGTTCTTTATGTCTTATGATCAAAAGCGTGAGTCTAATAGAGCACTCTGTAAGGATATCGTTCCATTCCCTAAGAAAGGCATCATCCACCATAAGAAATGTTGGCCTTTTCCTTAACCTAAGGCCTCGTGGTATCATGTTCAAATCAACATATTTCTCTAGGGACCTTTTGTCCCACCATGTTTGATACTCTTTTAATAATGCCTTTTCCATTTGAAAGAAAACCTCAGAAATGTCTTTTATTTCATTATAAGGATTAAAGATATCCTTTAATGTAGGTCTATTTTTATCCAGATCCTCAAGGGATAGCAATGAATAGTAATTACTGGAAGCCATGTTGTCTTAACCCCTATTAATCTGTATATTAAATTTTAAACAGAATAAGGGATATGGAGAATTAGGCCTTGGATTAAATATTTGACACCCAGGTAAACGTATCTATCCATGATCCCACACCTGAATACTAATGTCCAATAGTGTATTATCTAGGGACCACCGCTCCTTTTTAATGTCAAATGCTCTTAATAAGCCAAACAAGAGAGTAGGAAACAACGATAGACAGAATGCTAATTAGTGTATATTTGACATTACCGCTCCCGGTGACACCGTCTACAATCAACATCAGTCTCGATCCTCAAAGTCACTCCCAGCGAGACACCACAATATTATTGCAAGTAATAGCAGTCATGACAGTAGTTAGCAGTAATTGCTGCGGCTCACCTCCTTAGGTACATCGGATCAATCCCTTGTAATCCGCGGCTTGCTGCAATCCTCACTCCAGGGTCTCGGCGTCTGACGTCACTCGATCTCCGGTCATGTGACTCCCTCTATGCCCATGACACACTGGATCTGCGTCCTCCAGCTGCTAGTCTTGCTTCGGTGATGCATGGATACTATTGAGAATTGTAGTAAGTACCGGTGTCACCGATTTTTTATATCCATTTCAAATGACCTATATATAACTGTATATTCCCATCTTTCCATGTCCCCTATATTATTTAAAAGTTTTTGTTTTTTTTTAATAATTAAAACAACTTTTATTTAAATCATATAAAAGATAAAAGAAAAAAGGTAGAAAGAAATTGAATTGAAAACACAGTAATGGACTAAAGATAATAGTTCATATTATCGGGTAAAGGATTTTACTGGAATAAGATATTTCATTGTGTATTAAAATACTTGCTTGTTTATTATTTCATTGTAGAATATAGCATTGTTTGAAATACTCAAGTTTGTTGCTGTGTTGCATGAGCTTAGTACAGGATAATTAGCAGTGTTTTGAAAAATATAAACAATATGACTAGGTACTAAGCTCATACAGTAATGCACGGTAGTTATACACAAATAATCGCTTTGTGCTGAGATTATTGTACATCATTAAACTAGAGCATTAAACTATAGTATTTGAAAACGCTATATTCTACAATAAAATAATAAATCTAATTAACAAACACTTAGATTACAAGTTTTGCGCTATAGAGGGTGCGAAACGAACGCAAAAATAGTTGTGTTATTTCATCCTACATAGCACTGCCATTAAGCTTCTGAAAAGCCTCCTTGTGCGTGCGATATGGTTGCAATGAGCTCCATACCGCACAAAATCCAAGGGCTGAGAATTCGTGCTCATTAATGCACCCTAACATAAACCCCAAGTCTAAACACCCCTAATCTGCCGCCCCCGACATCGCCGACACCTAAATAAATTTATTAACCCCTAATCTGCCGCTCCCTGACATCGCCACCACTATAATAAAATTATTAACCCCAATTCCCCAGCACCCCAACATCACCCACAATATAATAAAGATATTAACCCCTATTCTGCCGCTCCCCGACATTGCCACCACTAAATAAAGTTATTAACCCCTAACCCTCTGGCCTCCCACATCACCACCACTAAATAAACCTGTTAACCCCTAAACCGACAGTCCCCCACATCGCAAAAAAAATTAAACTATTAACCCCTAAAGCTATGACCCCCTAACTTTAAGTTAAAATTACAATATCCCTATCTTAAAATAAATAAAATCATCTACAATTAGAAAAAAAAAATACTAAATTACAAAAATAAAAAACACTAAATTACAAAAAATAACAAACACTAAATTACAAAAAATAATAAATGAAATTATCCAAAATAAAAACAATTACACCTAATCTAATAGCCCTATAAAAATAAAAAAGACCCCCAAAAATAAAAAAACTCTAGCCTACAATAAACTACCAACAACCCTTAAAAGGGCCTTTTGTAGGACATTGCCCTTAAGAAATCAGCTTTTTTCCCTGAAAAATAATACAAAGACCCCCCCAACAGTAAAACCTACCACCCAACCAACCCCTAAAATAAAAAACCTAACTCTAACAAAAACCTAAGCTACCCATTGCCTTGAAAAGGGAATTTGTATGGGCATTGCATTTAAAAGGGAATTCATCTCTTTTGCATTGCCCTGAAAAGAGCATTTAACTCTTTTAAGAATGCCCAAACCCTAATCTAAAAAAGAAACCCACTCAAAAAAAGTAAAAAAAAAAAAAAAAACCTAACACTAACCCCTCCGGCGATCCACTTACAGTTTCTGAAGTCGCCGTCGTACACTGAATCTTCAATGCAAGAGAGTCGTTTCAAAATGGCGTCCCTTACATTCCTATTGGCTGAATTGATTTTTGAAATTAAAATCAGCCAATAGGATGAGAGCTACTACAATCCTATTGGCTGTTCAAATCAGCCAATAGGATGAGAGCTACTGAAATTCTATTGGTTGATTTGAATTTAAAAATCAAATCAGCCAATAGGAATGCAAGGGACGCCATTTCATTTTGAAACAGCTCCCTTGCATTGAAGATTCAGTGTACGGCGGAGACCATATGAAGAGAACGCTCCGTGCCGGGTGTCTTGAAGGATGGACCCGCTCCATGCCACCAGGATGAAGATAGAAGATGCCGCCTGGATGAAGATAGAAGACGCTGCCTGGATGGATGAAGACCTCGCCGCCTGGATGTACTGTAAGTGGATCATCGGGTGTTAGGTTTTTTTTTTTTTATGTTTCTTTTATTAGATTAGGGTTTAGGCATTCTTAAAAGAGCTAAATGCCCTTTTCAGGGCAATGAAAAAGAACTGAATGCCCATTTAAGGGTAATGCCCATACAGATGCCCTTTTCAAGACAATGGGTCGCTTAGGTTTTTTGTTAGAGTTAGGTTTTTTATTTTGGGGGGTTGGTTGGGTGGTGAGTTTTACTGTTGGGGGGTCTTTGTATTTTTTTCAGGGAAAAGAGCTGATTTCTTTAGGGCAATGCCCTACAAAAGGCCCTTTTAAGGGCTATTGGTAGTTTATTGTAGGCTAGGGGTTTTTTTTATTGGGGGGGGCTTTTTTATTTTTATAGGGCTATTAGATTAGGTGTAATTGTTTTTATTTTGGATAATTTTGTTTGTTATTTTTTGTAATTTAGTGTTTGTTATTTTTTGTAATCTAATGTTTTAAATTTTTTGTAATTTAGCATTTTTTATTTTTTGCAATTGTAGATTTCATTTTTTCAGTAGTATTAGGTTTTTTAAGGTGTCATTTAGTTTATTTAACCCTTTAACGACCGAGGACGTGCAGGGTACGTCCTCTAAAGGATGTCAGTTAACGACCAAAGACGTACCCTGCACGTCCTCGGTCTGGAAAGCAGCTGGAAGCGATCCTGCTCGCTTCCAGCTGCTTTCCGGTTATTGCAGTGATGCTTCAATATCGAGGCATCCTGCAATAACACTTTCTGGCCATCCGATGCAGAGAGAGCCACTCTGTAGCCCTCTCTGCACCGGACATCGATGGCCGGTATCGTTGGTGGGTGGGAGCCGACTTGGGAGGCAGGTGGGCGGCCATCGGTGAGCTGTGTAAGGTGGAGGGGGCGGGATCGGGGGCGGAGCCGATGGGGGCGTGCACGGGGGTGGCGGGCGGGCGCGTACACGGGGCGGGAGCGGGTGGGAACCGCTACACTACAGAAAAAAGTTAAAAGAAAAGTGGGAAAAAAAAATGAAATAAACTTTTTTTTTAAAGCATCTACCCAGATAGCAAGGATAACTTGCCACAAACCTGTAGCAAGTTTTCAATTTAAGTCTGCTTAACTTGCTGCAAGTTTGAACTGGCAAGTGTGTTTACTTACAGCATAATTGCTGTCCAAGTTCTAGTTGATGCTTTTTCAACTTGAAGCAATTTTGCGTGGCAAGTCTCTAGCAAGAGGTAATTTGTAATTTTGAGACAAGTTAGCTGCAAGAGCTCTACAAGTCTCCTGCAAATATTTGTTAAGTCAACAGCAAGAGCTCTGCAGGTTTGCAACAATTTTCTGGCAAGTCAACAGCAAGAACTCTGCAAGTCTCCTGCAAATGTTTGACAAGTCACCAGCAAGAGCTCTGCAAGTCTCCTGCAATTTTCTGACAAGTTGATAGCAAGAGCTCTGCAATTATATTGCAAATCTCAGACAACTCAATAGTAAGAGTGCTGTAAGTCTGTGGCAAATCTCTGACATGTATGTCACAGTTAATTACAAATTAATAATATGTTAATATTAAAATGTTGTAGCTATATATTATCTGAGAGAATATACTATGTCAGGTAATATATTACTTGAAATATTCTAATATTAGTGTTATAACACAAATATCATTATCTCAGTTACAGTAGGACAGGCTTTAAGGCATTCTGCTTATACAGTGATTGTCAGTTCTGCCCATGTTCGATATGTTTAATGCTTGCACCCCTATTTCAGTGGTTTTTGACAGCATTGTGTGTACTGTATATGTATAAAGCCTAGTTTTATTGTGCACATATTATATGAAAATGCAAACATCTCATTATGTTTTTATATGCATTTACAAATAAAGAAGTCTATGTTTCTTTGTTCTACTTACAGCGATTTTGGTGGGGGTCTGGAATCTAACCTGCTGTATAAATTGGGCCCTGCTTTTTTTTTTCTTTTTTTTTTTTCAAATAAATTTTTATTGAGGTAGCAAGAACATACAGAGATAAAATCAAACAGTTGACATGGCAACACGCCTACAAGCATACATCAAGACTCGTATATTTAATATATAGGCATGTCCTAAGCAATAGTTACTCCTCACTAGAGGAAAATGTATTAAGCCATGAGCAGCACCTCTTTTTAGATATAAACATTGCAGCTTGGACAAATCAAAAATAACTTAATTAATAATAATTACGAGACCTAACTTTCGTGTCTTAACTCTGGAATGGAAAAGGTAGGTCTTTATGTGTCCACATCATGGTCCTCAGATTAATTAAGGTTTGCCTAACAGTACATACTATACAAAATACAAACTAAGCATATAAGCATAAGGTCAATCAATGTTACATACAATTAGGCGTGTTAGATACCTCATAAAGCAGTTATCAAAAAACAGCTATGATAATAAAAAAGTAAACAGAACTAATATAACTTTAACATTTTCTAAATGCCATCTTGAATATAACAGTCATGAATAAGATTCCTCAGTTTATGCCATCTCTTGCTGGTCATCTAAGGATGGTGGAACCTCATTGTTTTGCATGCAACCCCACAATGAAATCCCCATATACTAAAACCATATGAATTGCATAATTGCTATGGGGATGTTATATCAGCACATTTCCCAGCAGCAGGGAGACCCAGATATTTTAACCCTAGCAGGGAAAGTTGCTCTAATCACTGTTGTAGGGAGACACTTTCTATATGGACCACCATCCTGAATACCAAAAATGAAGCTGTCAGTTTCTAAATGTACTACATAAATTGTACAAAATTCTTAATTGCTAATTTCCCCTAAAATCTAGTGAAGCCATCTGCAGGCCTCAATGCACCTTATCGTCAAATCTGGGGATGCATGCCTCTTTTGGGCCTGTAGAATGACAAATATACACCAAATGTATTTTGAAGGAGGAGAGCTGCCTCTTATATAACAGAAACAGCACTATAGGCCCCTAACAGGTTTTAAGCATCAAGTGAACGCCACTGTTTTTGCCTTAATGGCTAAAGCAAAGCCAGACTTCCCATATTAGTCATCCCACCCTATCCTGCACAGCAACATGGGTACCTAGAAATATCGTAGTGGGTTCAAACTAAACTAAAGATGACCCCATGGGCTGGTATTCTGAACACATTTACTAAAGAATAACACAGAACCTTGCAATGTCAAAGGGAAAAATGGTAATAAGCTTCTCAGCGACAAGTGGGCAACAGTGAATATACTGTCCAGGATCAGGGCTCAAGGGAGGGTGCCATTTATAAGAGAGTACTAAGTCAGACCTGGCACCCCAGGGTCCATCGCCACGCCATGTGCATCAGCCGACACTTTGTCCAGTTCTATCCAGATTGAGGCTGAGTCTTTGTTTGAGCGCAGCGCTCGCCACTGCACCGGGTCACAGTCCCTGAAGAAGCCCAAGATTATAGGGTAACAGCGGGCCAGAAGCACCCGGCACTCAACTGCATAGCTGTACACTGGGGGGCCGGCCGCTCCCCCCGCACAGCCAAGTAAGTCGCAGTGTACTGGATATCCTCTGCAGAGCAGTCACCGCGGGCCCTCTCCATGTCCTGCTTGCCTGGAATAGATCTTCCGGTCTCAGTTAGATTCCGCTCATGTAGGTGGTAGTGCCGCTGAGCCTTCAATTCACAAGCACCGCTCAAGTATTCCTCTGCAGCGCTAGCCCCCTGCTGTTTCCTCTCAGATGGGACAGTACTGGTGGGGGCGCCTTCATAGCCCAACTCCTGAACGCCATGCTGCTCGGTTGCGACTGTGTCCCTTATCTCTGTGGGCCCTAGAGTCCTCTCTGCAGGGGCACCTGCCAGAGCCATAAGGCGATCAAATCGGTAGTGCATCTGCTGCTCAAATGCAGTAAATAAAGTATGAAATTTCTCGTACAGGTCCTCCTCCATGCTTATGAATGATTATGCAGAGGGTTTCAATATACTCTGCTTACCCGGTTTCCCGGGGGGGGAGCTGAGATCTCTCTCCTAAGGAGCCGCCAGAAAATCTCAGCGGTTCGGTCTGGGAAGTCTCTTTAACGCAAAAAAAAAAACAAATATTTCCATTCAGCTAAGTGTCTACTATATCCTTGAGTGTAAATTTTTGCTGGTTGGATTCTCAAGCTTTAGATTACAGGCGGGTTGTAAATCCAATTCACAGAGCTCCCAGTTTAGCAGCCATCTTTGGCTAGAGCCCGGACACCCCCAGTTCTGGGCCCTGCTTTAATATATTAAAACTTGGAAAATAATGTTTTTACAGGTTTACTTGATTTTTTTTTTTTTAATTGTTTCTGAATATTAGTTTTACAATTATTACCTTATCTATTTCTGTTAGTTATATAAAAACAATTATCATTGTATACAACTAACTGAAGTTGTGTGGAAATCACCAAGCTAGAATGTAAACTTTGACAATCATATACATTTTTTATGATTTCATACATTTACAGAACTGAATTCATTTTTGCTTTTATGGTTAATGTGAGGGGTTAACCTCAATACTATATGAATATAAAAAATATTAATTAAAAATCACTCAAAAACAGCATTAACTCTGTCACAAGTAATTCAAACTTTTATTAGTTGCAAATTTTCCATTGATTATAACATTTTAAACATGGCATTGTAAAAAAACAAAATAACGGCCTAAGTTACAAGACAAACAATAATTTTAACAGAACAAAAAATATAAGATGATGTCCTCTGCTATGATATTAAATTTGGCACCGGCCTGTAAAATAAAAATATATATATATATAAATGTGAGCACCTTGTCTCAATTGTTTAGCCTAAAGCAGAACTGTAATTTCTAGATCCAAAAAAGGGAATTTGACAGATGGTACAACACATAGCAGTATTTCAACTTCAAGGTTGTGAAGAATACAAATTTTTTATATATATATATATGGTCAGATTAATTTATCACATTAATTCAATTTTCCACAGTCCTTATCATACATATATGGGGGTAGATTTATTAAATGCCGGGCAGACATGATTTGCTGTAGTGAATCATGTCCGCCTGACATCGCTACGCAAACGCTGTCTGCATTTAACATTGCACAAGCATTTCTATTGAAATGCTTGTGCAATGCTGCCCCCTGAACATTCGCGGTCAATCAGCTGCTAGCAGGGGGTGTCAATCATCCAGATCGGATCGGGATAATTGCAGTCCGCCACCTAAAAGGTGGCAAAGAAGTTATAGAGCAGCAGAAGTTAAGGAGCATTACAAGTGGCTAGCAATTACCGCTCAGTAAATTAAGCGGAGATCCGATATCTGGTTAATTTTCTAAAAGTCTAGGATTTTTATAAAATAAAAAAAAAACTGCACTAGGCAGTTTTGGGGCTTTAAAGTTGGTGGGAGCGTAGTATTAGAAAAAAAAGGCACTGAAAAGTGCCTTTACATTGCGGGCTATGGGAACTGTGTATTCTCATAGACAGCAATGTAAAAAAAAAAATATATATATATATACATATTCATATATTAATATAAATATGTGTATATAAGCATATACATATATATTTAAAAATGCTGCCTATCACTGCGCTACTTATCCCCTTCGTTGAGCGAGGTTCTGATATGAGAGCATCAAAACGAGGCTCCCATAGGAGCCTACTATGGAAGCGCGGTCTCGTGAGCACAATGCTTCCTAACAATGGGTACGTGTTCAATCAACTTGTAATAACAGCGCACGATAATATTGTGCGCTGGTATTACCAAGTGGAGCGCTAATTTAGTGATGCACTTGTAATCTAGCCTTAATTGTTTAACCATTAGTTGCATGTTACTGAAGAACTGAAAATACCAAATGGAGCAGTCATGGAGCTTAAAGGGACAGTAAACCTAAAAAATAATGTTATATAATTGTGCACATAGTGCAGAATTATATAACATTATTTTAGTGTTATCGTTATAAAACCTTTTATTCCATTTTAATTTTTTAAAATATGTCCGTTTTTCAGACCCGCTCTCTGTACTCTGCTGAGCAGGTCTGGTTTTTTTACACAGCGCATCAGGCCAGCTGTCAGACAGAGCAGGAGCGAGCAGCACTTAGTCTTATGGCGCGGTCGGGCCAGGCTGTAACTATACAGCTGGCCGATGCGCTATGTAAAAAAAACAGACCCACTCAGCAGAGTACAGAGAGTGGGTCTGAAAAACGTATTTTAAAAAAATTAAAAAGGGAATAAAAGGGTTTATAACGATAACACTAAAATAATGTTATATAATTCTGCACTATGTGCAGAATTATATAACATTATTTTTTAGGTTTACTGACACTTTAAATACGGGTGGTACCACTTATTGTTGTTATTACAGGGATGGTTCTTTTTTGACAGGATTTCTTATTCATTAAAATTTGAATTGACATTACTGGATAATGCCATAAAATCCAACCATCCACCTGGATCAATTATGTCACAAAGAAGCACCCCTGTTTAGATGGAACATTCTTGTCAAAAAGTCAGCTCTATCCAAGCACAGAGATACTGGAACTCCAACTTTTAAGTGTGTCTGAGTGTTTGTATGTGTGTGTGCCTGTGTTTTTGTGTGTGTCTGCTTTCTGGGGGGGTGACACCATAACTTACCGCACCGGGTGACACCAACCCTAGTGACGCCACTGACAGGATCTCACTGACTCTTGCTATATGTTGTTTTGCTATGTTGTATCTTGTAAGAGAAGAGCTGATCTGTGACCGATAAAACTCTTCTAGGCGGGCCGGGCTCCTGGAACTGAATATTGCATTAATATGCTTTTACATGTATTCATCTACTTAACTGCAAAGGGCTCCAATGCACAAATATATGTATATATATATATATATATATATATATATATATATATATATATATATATATATATATATATATATATATATATATATATATATATATATATATATATATATATATATATACACACACACACATATACATACACATATACATACATCTTTAGACATGTAAATGTATGTTTATCTATGTTAAAGGGACATGGCACCAACATATTTCTTTTTCTTATTTTTCATAATTCAAATGCAACAACTTTCCAATTTACTTATTTTATCCAATTTGCTTCATTCTCTTTGTATCCTTTTGTGAAGGAGCAACTATGCACTACTGGGAGCATTCTAAAGACATCTTCTGAACCACCAAAGAGGCATTTTTGTGCAGCCACCAATCAGCAACTAGCTCCCTGTAATGCATTGCTGCTCCTGAGCCTACCTATATATGATTTTCAACAAATGATACCAAGATATTGAAGCAATTTAGATAATAGAAGCAAATTTCAGAGAAGGGCCACAAAGCTAATAAGGGGATTGGAGAAATTAACCTATGAGGAGAGGCTAGCCAAACTGGGTCTGTTCTCTTTAGAAAAAAGGCGCTTGAGAGGTGACATGATTACTTTATATAAATATATTCAAGGCCCATATACAGAGATGGCAGAAGCTCTTTTTATTCCAAGAAAATTGGTTCTGACAAGAGGTCATAATTTAAGGTTGGAGGAAAGGAGATTTAATCTCCTGCAACGGAAACGTTTTTTCACTGTAAGAGCAATAAAATTGTGGAACTCATTACCAAAGGAGGTAGTGAATGCCAATACCATAGATACATTTAAAAATAGTCTGGATAAATTTCTGTATATAAACAAAATTCATGGATATGATTGCTAGTATTAAATGGGTCACATTTTAATGGGGTTATTTAAGCTTAACTGGAGCTTTTTGTAAGTATTTTAGATTTGTATAGGTTGAACTCGATGGACTTCAGTCTTTTTTCAACCTTATCTACTATGTTACTATGTTACTATGTTACTATGTTAAATTGGAAAGTTGTCTTAATCACAAAAACATAATTTATGTAAGAACTTACCTGATAAATTCATTTCTTTCATATTAGCAAGAGTCCATGAGCTAGTGACGTATGGGATATACATTCCTACCAGGAGGGGCAAAGTTTCCCAAACCTCAAAATGCCTATAAATACACCACTCCCCACACCCACAATTCAGTTTAACGAATAGCCAAGAAGTGGGGTGATAAAAAAGTGCGAAAGCATATAAAATAAGGAATTGGAATAATTGTGCTTTATACAAAATCATAACCACCACAAAAAAAGGGCGGGCCTCATGGACTCTTGCTAATATGAAAGAAATGAATTTATCAGGTAAGTTCTTACATAAATTATGTTTTCTTTCATGTAATTAGCAAGAGTCCATGAGCTAGTGACGTATGGGATAATGATTACCCAAGATGTGGATCTTTCCACACAAGAGTCACTAGAGAGGGAGGGATAAAATAAAGACAGCCAATTCGTGCTGAAAATAATCCACACCAAAAATAAAGTTTAACGAAAAACATAAGCAGAAGATTCAAACTGAAACCGCTGCCTGAAGTACTTTTCTACCAAAAACTGCTTCAGAAGAAGAAAATACATCAAAATGGTAGAATTTAGTAAAAGTATGCAAAGAGGACCAAGTTGCTGCTTTGCAAATCTGATCAACCGAAGCTTCATTCCTAAACGCCCAGGAAGTAGAAACTGACCTAGTAGAATGAGCTGTAATTCTCTGAGGCGGAGTTTTACCCGACTCAACATAGGCAAGATGAATTAAAGATTTCAACCAAGATGCCAAAGAAATGGCAGAAGCTTTCTGGCCTTTTCTAGAACCGGAAAAGATAACAAATAGACTAGAAGTCTTTCGGAAAGATTTAGTAGCTTCAACATAATATTTCAAAGCTCTAACAACATCCAAAGAATGCAACGATTTCTCCTTAGAATTCTTAGGATTAGGATATAATGAAGGAACCACAATTTCTCTACTAATGTTGTTAGAATTCACAACTTTAGGTAAAAATTCAAAAGAAGTTCGCAACACCGCCTTATCCTGATGAAAAATCAGAAAAGGAGACTCACAAGAAAGAGCAGATAATTCAGAAACTCTTCTGGCAGAAGAGATGGCCAAAAGGAACAAAACTTTCCAAGAAAGTAATTTAATGTCCAATGAATGCATAGGTTCAAACGGAGGAGCTTGAAGAGCCCCCAGAACCAAATTCAAACTCCAAGGAGGAGAAATTGACTTAATGACAGGTTTTATACGAACCAAAGCTTGTACAAAACAATGAATATCAGGAAGAATAGCAATCTTTCTGTGAAAAAGAACAGAAAGAGCAGAGATTTGTCCTTTCAAGGAACTTGCGGACAAACCTTTATCTAAACCATCCTGAAGAAACTGTAAAATTCTCGGAATTCTAAAAGAATGCCAAGAAAAATGATGAGAAATACACCAAGAAATATAAGTCTTCCAGACTCTATAATATATCTCTCTAGATACAGATTTACGAGCCTGTAACATAGTATTAATCACAGAGTCAGAGAAACCTCTTTGACGAAGAATCAAGGGTTCAATCTCCATACCTTTAAATTTAAGGATTTCAGATCCTGATGGAAAAAAGGACCTTGTGACAGAAGGTCTGGTCTTAACGGAAGAGTCCACGGTTGGCAAGAGGCCATCCGGACAAGATCCGCATACCAAAACCTGTGAGGCCATGCCGGAGCTACCAGCAGAACAAACGAGCATTCCTTCAGAATCTTGGAGATTACTCTTGGAAGAAGAACTAGAGGCGGAAAGATATAGGCAGGATGATACTTCCAAGGAAGTGATAATGCATCCACTGCCTCCGCCTGAGGATCCCGGGATCTGGACAGATACCTGGGAAGTTTCTTGTTTAGATGGGACGCCATCAAATCTATTTCTGGAAGTTCCCACATTTGAACGATCTGAAGAAATACCTCTGGGTGAAGAGACCATTCGCCCGGATGCAACGTTTGGCGACTGAGATAATCCGCTTCCCAATTGTCTACACCTGGGATATGAACCGCAGAGATTAGACAGGAGCTGGATTCCGCCCAAACCAAAATTCGAGATACTTCTTTCATAGCCAGAGAACTGTGAGTTCCTCCTTGATGATTGATGTATGCCACAGTTGTGACATTGTCTGTCTGAAAACAAATGAACGATTCTCTCTTCAGAAGAGGCCAAAACTGAAGAGCTCTGAAAATTGCACGGAGTTCCAAAATATTGATCGGTAATCTCACCTCCTGAGATTCCCAAACTCCTTGTGCCGTCAGAGATCCCCACACAGCTCCCCAACCTGTGAGACTTGCATCTGTTGAAATTACAGTCCAGGTCGGAAGCACAAAAGAAGCCCCCTGAATTAAACGATGGTGATCTGTCCACCACGTTAGAGAGTGTCGAACAATCGGCTTTAAAGATATTAATTGAGATATCTTTGTGTAATCCTTGCACCATTGATTCAGCATACAAAGCTGAAGAGGTCGCATGTGAAAACGAGCAAAGGGGATCGCGTCCGATGCAGCAGTCATAAGACCTAGAATTTCCATGCATAAGGCTACCGAAGGGAATGATTGTGACTGAAGGTTTCGACAAGCTACAATCAGTTTTAGACGTCTCTTGTCTGTTAAAGACAGAGTCATGGACACTGAATCTATCTGGAAACCCAGAAAGGTTACCCTTGTCTGAGGAATCAATGAACTTTTTGGTAAATTGATCCTCCAACCATGATCTTGAAGAAACAACACAAGTCGATTCGTATGAAATTCTGCTAAATGTAAAGACTGAGCAAGTACCAAGATATCGTCCAAATAAGGAAATACCACAATACCCTGTTCTCTGATTACAGACAGAAGGGCACCGAGAACCTTTGTAAAAATTCTTGGAGCTGTAGCTAGGCCAAACGGCAGAGCCACAAACTGGTAATGCTTGTCCAGAAAAGAGAATCTCAGGAACCGATAATGATCTGGATGAATCGGAATATGCAGATATGCATCCTGTAAATCTATTGTGGACATATAATTCCCTTGCTGAACAAAAGGCAAGATAGTCCTTACAGTTACCATCTTGAACGTTGGTATCCTTACATAACGATTCAATATTTTTAGATCCAGAACTGGTCTGAAGGAATTCTCCTTCTTTGGTACAATGAAGAGATTTGAATAAAACCCCATCCCCTGTTCCTGAACTGGAACTGGCATAATTACTCCAGTCAACTCTAGATCTGAAACACAATTCAGAAATGCTTGAGCTTTTACTGGATTTACTGGGACACGGGAAAGAAAAAATCTCTTTGCAGGAGGTCTCATCTTGAAACCAATTCTGTACCCTTCTGAAACAATGTTCTGAATCCAAAGATTGTGAACAGAATTGATCCAAATTTCTTTGAAAAAACGTAACCTGCCCCCTACCAGCTGAGCTGGAATGAGGGCCGCACCTTCATGTGGACTTAGAAGCAGGCTTTGCCTTTCTGGCTGGCTTGGATTTATTCCAGATTGGAGATGGTTTCCAAACTGAAACTGCTCCTGAGGATGAAGGATCAGACTTTTGTTCTTTGTTGAAACGAAAGGAACGAAAACGATTATTAGCCCTGTTTTTACCCTTAGATTTTTTATCCTGTGGTAAAAAAGTTCCTTTCCCACCAGTAACAGTTGAAATAATAGAATCCAACTGAGAACCAAATAATTTGTTACCCTGGAAAGAAATGGAAAGTAGAGTTGATTTAGAAGCCATATCAGCATTCCAAGTCTTAAGCCATAAAGCTCTTCTAGCTAAAATAGCTAGAGACATAAACCTGACATCAACTCTGATAATATCAAAGATGGCATCACAGATAAAATTATTAGCATGCTGAAGAAGAAGAATAATATCATGAGAATCATGATGTGTTACTTGTTGCGCTAAAGTTTCCAACCAAAAAGTTGAGGCTGCAGCAACATCAGCCAAAGATATAGCAGGTCTAAGAAGATTACCTGAACAAAGATAAGCTTTTCTTAGAAAGGATTCAATTTTCCTATCTAAAGGATCCTTAAACGAAGTACCATCTGACGTAGGAATAGTAGTACGTTTAGCAAGGGTAGAAATAGCCCCATCAACTTTAGGGATTTTGTCCCAAAATTCTAATCTGTCAGACGGCACAGGATATAATTGCTTAAAACGTTTAGAAGGAGTAAATGAATTACCCAATTTATCCCATTCTTTGGAAATTACTGCAGAAATAGCATTAGGAACAGGAAAAACTTCTGGAATAACCACAGGAGATTTAAATACCTTATCCAAACGTTTAGAATTAGTATCAAGAGGACCAGAATCCTCTATTTCTAAAGCAATTAGAACTTCTTTAAGTAAAGAACGAATAAATTCCATTTTAAATAAATATGAAGATTTATCAGCATCAACCTCTGAGACAGAATCCTCTGAACCAGAAGAGTCATCAGAATGATGATGTTCATTTAAAAATTCATCTGTAGGGAGAGAAGTTTTTAAAAGATTTTTTACGTTTACTAGAAGGAGAAATAACAGACATAGCCTTCTTTATGGATTCAGAAACAAAATCTCTTGTGTTATCAGGAACATTCTGCACCTTAGATGTTGAAGGAACTGCAACAGGCAATGGTACTTTACTAAAGGAAATATTATCTGCATTAACAAGTTTGTCATGACAATCAATACAAACAATAGCTGGAGGAATAGCTACCAAAAGTTTACAGCAGATACACTTAGCTTTGGTAGATCCAGCACTAGACAGCGATTTTCCTGTAGTATCTTCTGACTCAGATGCAACGTGAGACATCTTGCAATATGTAAGAGAAAAAACAACATATAAAGCAAAATTGATCAAATTCCTTAAATGACAGTTTCAGGAATGGGAAAAAATGCCAAAGAACAAGCTTCTAGCAACCAGAAGCAATGAAAAATGAGACTTAAATAATGTGGAGACAAAAAGCGACGCCCATATTTTTTAGCGCCAAATAAGACGCCCACATTATTTGGCGCCTAAATGCTTTTGGCGCCAAAAATGACGCCACATCCGGAACGCCGACATTTTTGGCGCAAAATACGTATGACACGTATGACGCCGGAAACAGAAAATAATTTTTGCGCCAAAAAAGTCCGCGCCAAGAATGACGCAATAAAATGAAGCATTTTCAGCCCCGCGAGCCTAACAGCCCACAGGGAAAAAGAGTCAAATTTTTTTGAAGGTAAGAAAAAATGATTAAATCAAATGCATTATCCCAAATATGAAACTGACTGTCTGAAAAATAAGGAAAGTTGAACATTCTGAGTCAAGGCAAATAAATGTTTGAATACATATATTTAGAACTTTATAAACAAAGTGCCCAACCATAGCTTAGAGTGTCACAGAAAATAAGATTTACTTACCCCAGGACACTCATCTACATGTTTGTAGAAAGCCAAACCAGTACTGAAACGAGAATCAGCAGAGGTAATGGTATATATAAGAGTATATCGTCGATCTGAAAAGGGAGGTAAGAGATGAATCTCTACGACCGATAACAGAGAACCTATGAAATAGACCCCGTAGAAGGAGATCACTGCATTCAAATAGGCAATACTCTCCTCACATCCCTCTGACATTCACTGCACGCTGAGAGGAAAACCGGGCTCCAACTTGCTGCGGAGCGCATATCAACGTAGAATCTAGCACAAACTTACTTCACCACCTCCATCGGAGGCAAAGTTTGTAAAACTGAATTGTGGGTGTGGTGAGGGGTGTATTTATAGGCATTTTGAGGTTTGGGAAACTTTGCCCCTCCTGGTAGGAATGTATATCCCATACGTCACTAGCTCATGGACTCTTGCTAATTACATGAAAGAAAGCCATTTTTTGGGTTTCATGCCCCTTTAAAACTCTTTGCAGCCTTTTTTTCTTCTAACACCTGAGATCTCTTTATAGCTTTTGTGTGCAATATTTTTTTGAATAATTTTCATTAGACAGTGTTATTTTAAATGTAAGTGTACTTTGTAATGCATTTTTGTATGTGTTTTGTGTAACTTTTATGTTTTGCGAAACAGTTAACCAGAGCTCTGAAGACGCGGTAATCATTCTAGTGTAAATTGTGACTGTGCTCTAGTGATCGCATTTACTTTAAACTCGTAATACCAGCAGTAAGCCCGATGACTGTAAACACCCGCGATAAACCCCTTATCGTTCGGGCACAAACATTTGTGCTCCATTCGTAATCTGACCCTTATTCAGGAACTTAAAGGGCCATTAAACCCCAATTTTTTTCATGATTCAGATAGAGAATACAATTTTTAAAAAGTTTCCAATTTACTTATATTATCAAATTTATTTAATTCTCACGTTATTCATTGTTGAAGAGATACCTAAGTAGGTTGCGTGCACATCTGCCTGAAGCACCACATGACAGGAAATAGTGCTGCCATCTAGTGCACTTGCTAATGTGTAACGTTGTTGCAAAACTGCTGCTATATAGTGCTGCAGACACGTGCACACTCTTGAGCTTACATTTTTGGTTTTCAACAATGGATAACAAGAAAATGAAGAAAATAGGATAATAGAAGTAAACTAGAAAGTTGTTTAAAATTTTATGTTCTATCTAAATCATGAAAGAAAAAAATTGGGTTTTATGAAAAATTAAAAACTACAAAAAAAAATAAGTAAGAATTCTTAGCATACTTCCTAAAAGTACAGAATAAATGTAAGGCTAGCCAGTACATGGTTAACTTAAAAACTGTGTGTGTAGTTTTACCATAAATTGCAGGCAAGAGTGTCAGCAACATTTTAGTTGGGACTACCATTAAATTAGTAATGGTGTTTTATGAAAAAAGATGGGTGGGTCATTACATAGGAAATCAACTTTTTTTTTTTTAATTTTGTCTAACTTTTGTAAAACTTAAATATTTTAAAATTGGTCCCACATTGACTTTTTTGGCCCTGAAAAATCAATCTTTCTTTCTTTCTTTCTCTAGCCAACCTTCACTGAATTTTGAAGCCCTAACCCTGTAGAAAATGGAGGTTTGTTTAGTCATATTTATCCAGGTTGTAATTTACATAGGGGCCGATTGACCCCTGATCCCCCTGTTTCTGTGCGAGCCTTCACGTTTGCCAGAAACAGAAGTTAAGAAGCAGCTGTCTTAAAGGGACATGAAACCCAAATTATTTCTTTCATGATTTAGAAAGAGCATGTAATTTTAAATAACTTTCTAATTTACATGTATTATCTAATTTGATTAATTATCTTGATATCCTTTGCTGAAAAGCATATCTAGATAGATTTTGATTGGTGGCTGCACATAGAAGCCTTAAGTGATTGGCTCACCCATGTGCATTGCTATTTCTTCAACAAAGGATATCTAAAGAATGAAGCAAACTAGATAATAGAAGTAAATTGGGATGGTGTTTCAAATTGTATTCTCTCTCTGAATCATGAAAGAAACATTTTGGGTTTAGTGTCCCTTTAAGACCGCTGCTCCTTAACTAGTGCGGCGTACAGTAATCAACCTGATCGGATATGATCGGGTTGATTGACATCCCCTGCTATAGTGGCCGATTGGCCATGAATCTGCAGAGGGCGGTAGCGTATGCTGTCGTCATTCAGCGATGTTGGGAGGACATGATTCGCTACAGCGGATCATGTCCGTCTGACTTGATTAATCGTCCCCAAAGGCTCAAACAAACTCTATAACTTAAAGGGACACTAAAACCAAAAATTTTCTTTCATGATTCAGATAGATAATACAAATGTAAACAACAATCCAATTTACTTCTTTTATTTATTTTGCTTCATTTATTAGATATCCTTAGTTGAAGAAAAAGCAATGCACATGAGTGAGCCAATCACATGAAGCTTCTATGTGCAGCAACCAATCAGCAGCTACTGAGCCTATCTAGATATGCTTTTCAGCAAAGAATATTAAGAGAATAAAACAAATTAGATAATAGAAGTAAATTAGAAAGTTGTTTAAAATTGCATGCTCTTTCTAAATCATGAAAGAAAAATGTGGGTTTCATGTCCCTTTAAAGGAATAGTCTAGTCAAAATTAAACGTACATAATTCAAATAGAGCAGCAATTTTAAGCAACTTTCTAATTACTCCTATTATCAATTTTTTCATTCTCTTGGTATCTTTATTTGAAAAAGCAGGAATGTAAGCATAGGAGCTGGTTCATTTTTGGTTCAATACCTGGGTAGCACTTTCTGATTGGTGTCTAAATGTAGCCACCAATCAGCAAGCTCTACCCAGGTTCTGAACCAAAAATGGTCCGGCTCCTAAACTTACATTGAAATAAAGATAATAAGAGAAGGAAGAAAAATTGATAATAGGAGTAAATTAGAAAGTTACTTAAAATTGCTGCTCTATCTGAATCATGGAAGTTTAATTTTGATTAGACTATTCCTTTAAGTATACAATAAAAAAAGATTCTCTAAACACATCATGTGGAGCTATAAAGCTCTTATATATAAAAACAAGTTATGGCCAATCTAAAAAAGCCCTGAAAGATTAATTGTACGCAAATCTTAAACCATGTAAATGCCTATACAGGTCTTGGAACCAACATCCAGAATTGTTTAGGTATTAGGCATTCAGGATATGCATAGTTGCCAACATTTCAAAAAAAATTCCAGGGACACTTTGCAGCAGAGCAAGCAAGCGGGTTACTGGAGTATTGACGACCTACTGTTCAACTGCTCCGCCCACTCAGTTCTGCAATCAAAACACACCCATTTAAAAATAATAGTATAATTTATAATTTAATTTATGTTAATAGTTAATAATGTTAAAATAAAATAGTTAAGTTAAAAGATAAATGACTTACGTTTCACTGCAAATTGCAATTGCCACAGCTTGAATAAAATGTGCGTCACCTCTCCAAATCTGCAAATAAGGACACATGAGAAATTTTGCACCGAATTACCATGCAAGGGTTACATTATTAACCCTTCAACATCTGCATAGCAGGAAATAGTTGCAAGAAACTACAATAATAAATCACAGCAAGAACATAAAAATATTATACCTTACTTTTTAATGCCAATTGCAATTGCCACAGCTTGCACAACAGTAAATAAAATGTGCGTCACCTCTCCAAATCTGAAAATAAGGAATGAGAAATTTTGGGTTGAAAAGTAAAAAAAAAAAAATGTCAAAAATCAAGAGTGATAATTAAATGTTAAAATGTTTGGGGGGGTTTCATGAAAAAACAAGTTACGGCAGGAAGTGCATATACACACCCATGGGCATAGGAACAACAATATTTTAAGAAACAAACAAAAATACATATTAAAATACCCTATTTTAACTGCAAACTCCAAAAATATCATTTATATGTTCCTTTAACTCATATTCTATGCAATACCCTCTAAAAAATAGCTTTTAGACCAGAGATAAATATGATCTGAGGTCAGATGTGAGTAAAAGGCTCAGAAATAGCTTACAGGCCCATTTAGATCTGATCTTAGGTTAGGTGGATATGGAACTTTTTAAATTTAAAAAAAAAAAAACAAAAAAAAACCCAGTAAAAATAAGACTTTTAGGTCATAGGTTTAATTTCCTTTATTTAGTAGATTTTGTTGGTTTAAAATCAAATTTTCTTGCTGAGTGTTTCAAATATAATTTAGCGACTTTGGCCCAGATTACAAGTGGAGCGCTAATTAACACTCTAGCGTTAATTTTGCTAGAAGCAAGCTTTTTGCGCTCTTTGGGTTGTGCTCATATTACTAGTTGAAAGTAAACTGTTTAATTCAAGCACTAACCCAACAAGCACAAAAAGCAGAAGTTAAAATATTGCGTGCGCATTCACTTATTCCCCCATAGAAAACAATGGAGAGAAAAAAAAAAAAACTTAACAACCATCTCTCGTGTATATATATATGTATATATGTGTGTGCGCGTGTATACATATGTATTTGTGTTTATAGGTGTATATATATGTCTGCAAATACATATATACACATATTAATACATATAGTATGTACACATACAAGTGTATATATATATATATATATATATACACACACACACACATATATCTTTAGACATGTATATGTATCTATCTCAATAAAGCCCTTTGCAGCCTTTTTTTTTAAAGACGACCTGTCTTTAAACCCTTATAACATTTATGTGCAATATTTTTTATTTTATTAGTGTTACTATGAGTGTAACTGTACTTTGTAATGTAGTTTTCATGTGTTTTATGCAACTTTTTAGTTTTGCAAAAGAGTTAACCAGCGTTCTGAAGTCACGGTAATCGCTTGCGTAAATTGCGATTGCGCTCAAGCTTACTTTCAACTCGTAATACGAGCGGTAAGCACAATGATAGCGCAAACGCCCCGCGATAAACCCTTATCACTTGTGCAAACGTTTGTGCTCCACTTGTAATCTGGCACTTTGATTTGTATCACAGTGGAATTTTTTAAAAAAAGTAAATGAAAACACTTGCAGCAAGAAAATGAGATTAAAATCACTCTGTAAGCAGCTCTCTGCACAGACACTATTTCAAGTGAGGTTTTTTTACTCACAATAAAATCTGTCATATAAAACAGTGATGATTTTCTATAAGCATTTTTTTGCTTATGTCTGCAAACACATATTTTTATATAATATACAAACAGAAATGTAAATATGCAGATTTTACTTTCTGCTGGTTGGTAGCTGCACATAGATGCCTTGTGTGATTGGCTCACCTATGTGCATTGCTATTTCTTAAACAAAAGATATCTAAAACATGAAGCAAATTAGATAATACAAGTAAATTGGAATGATGTTTAAAATTGTATTCTCTACTTGAATCATGAAATAATTTTTTTGTAGCTGTTGTAATGGATAACAATGTAAGTAGACATAACTGAAATATTCACAAGTAGGAAAGTATGAGGTAAAGAAATTCCCCAGTAAATCTGAGTTTTACTGCAGCATGAAAATGCACATGGTGAGACTGATGTTTTATCCCATGTGCTAAACAATGAATTAACATGTCACAAGCAGCACTATAACTTGCTTTGTCTTTTACCCTCTCTTGTTTTCTATATGAAATATAATGGCTGATATTACCTGATATCAAATGTCTACAAAAACTTAAACTGCAAGCACAAAATGTCTGCAATAACAATCACAGAAAGCTTTCTCTATGGTGAGCTGTGAGACTGGTAATAAGACAGTGCAATCAAATGCCACAGCGCCCTCTGTGGTGGTATAACCACATTGCACACAATGGGCTAGATTACAAGTGGAGCTCTAATTTATCACACACTGATAAATAATCAGCCATTACAAGTAGCTGGTGGCAGCAATTAGCGCTTATACAATTAACCAGATATCAGATTTCTGGTTAATTTTATAAACGTGCCCCAAATGCCCCCAAAATACAGTGGTGTGTGTTTTATTAAAAAATAAAAATTGTAGCATTTTTATTTTTTTATAAAATAACTGCAGCAGGCAGTTTTTTGGGGCTAAAGTTGGAAGGTGAGGGATGTTAGAAAAATAAACGGCACTGATAAATGCCTTTACATTGCAGTCTATGTCAACAGTGTGTTCCCAGTAAATATATATGTATATTCTTATATACATATATATTTATGTGTTAATATATGTATATACACATATTAACACATATTAACACACACACATATATATATATATATATATATATATATATATATATATATATATATATATATATATATATATAAAATCATATATATTTATAATTTGCGGCCATTGCTGTGCTATTTCTTATGCCGTGTCTCAAAGCATGAGAATGAGGGACCCATAGGAGCAATACACATGCATTAGCAAAGAGTCACTGCCCATGCAATGTATGCCTTCACCAGCTCTCTGAGCAGATACACTGTTTAAAATTAGTCGTTATGTTGTAAACTTAAAGGGACAGTAAAGTAAAATTAAAATTTGTATGATTCAGATAGTTGATGCTATTTTAAACAACTTTCAAATTTACTTTTGCTTCATTCTGTCAGTATCCTTTGTTGAAAAGCATACAGAGATAGGCTAATGAGAAGCAATGCACTACTGGGAGCTAGTTGTTGATTGGTGCCAGCACATATACCTCTTGTCTTTGGTTCACCCAATGTGTTCATCTAGCTCCTAGTGCACTACTGCTCCTGAGTGTAGGTTTGCCGTTCAACAAAGGATACCAAGAAAAAGAAGCACATTTTATATTTGAAGTAAATTGGAAAGTTGTTAAAAACTGTATGCTAAAACTGAATCATAAAAAAAAGGTTTCATATCTCTTTATGTATGTTTCACATGCCCACTATTTATGTTGTGTACTTAAAGGGACATGAAGCCCAATTTTTTTCTCTCATAATTTAGATAAGATGCCATTTTAAACAACAATCTAATTTACTTATATTATCTATTTTGCTTCATGCTCTTGGTATCTTTTGTTGAAGAGATAGCAATACACTTCTGGGAGAGCCAATGACAACTGGCATATATGTGCAGCCACCAATTTAATATTAAATTTAACACTGGTAATGGGGCCTACATAAATCTGCTTATAAAAGAGGACAGAGAAGTTTAAAGTGATGGTAAACTTCAATGATCTTCTCAATATTATTGGAAAAAAACAGTTAAAAATGAACTTCACTTCGTCTTGTCTCCCTATATTCAGCTTACCCTCAGCAATTGTGCACTTTTGTTTCATGACGTATCTTCCTTTGTCCAATTGATATTCCAGCCGATAGGTGCCCAGTTCCGAATTCAATACGCCCCCTTGATGCTTTACGCTTGTGCTTCCTTTTGTGCCTGTTCCGTGCACATTCATGGAAAATGCATGCACTGTCAGAGCACAGGCAATCATACATCATACACTTTATAGACTGATGCTCGTTAAGTCAAGGGGGATCATGATCGCATCCACTGAGTACTGCAACACAACTGTCTGCTCCAGCTGTAAATAATGAATCTTGTGATGGTTTACATCTGAGCAGAAAGTGGAGAATTGCGCATGCGCACCTTTGTTGACCTCGTGAGCGAGTCCGGATGCCTACAAAGAGAGTGGTTGGGACCGCTCTCTAGGTGACTGAGTTTACAAAAAAGGATATAGAAGGGGGGGGGATGGAGGAAGGAGTGGTAAGCAGAAATAACTAAAATAAAAATGTATACATATTTGGGAATAAATAAATATAAAAATAAAATAGCAACTTTAATATAAAACCTATATATATTCCCAAAGAGTTTGTGTGATTTCACTTCACGCCGGCGCGGTTTTGAATATGAGTCACGTAGTAAGAAACCTCTTCATGCTTTTCGGTCTTACAGTTGTAACTGTTAGAGCAGACAAGTTTTATTGCTTTAAAGCTTCTGGGAGATATGCAGGGTTAAGTGAGATGATAAAGGTATATATTGTACACCTGGTGGATGGTAGGGGTAAGATAGCAAGATTACAACTTTTTCTGTTTAGTATTGAAAGGATTGTTATTACAGACAATTCACCTTACTACCACATACAGTGCCAGATTAGAAGTGAGGTTATTACAAGTTGAATGTAAAAAAGCTTGTGAGTGAGCGAAGACTGATGTGCGCAAGTCAAAAAACAATATTACATCAATATTATGACTTCAATGTAAGTTTAATTAATGAAAAATGTACCTGAGTAATACAGCTAAAAATAATTGATCACTTTGATAATCAGTATCTTGAAATCAATAATCAGTCAATCAATAATTATGAAAAATCAAGGAAGTGAATTATTAGGTGCAAAATTTTAATTTAGAGCAGCTATTAACTACTCTTGATATATAGATATATATATAGGCCAGTTTACAAGTGCAGCAGTATTTAATGCTCCAGCGAGAGTTAAAGGGACACTGTAACCAAAAATTTTCTTTCGCGATTCAGATTGAGCATGACATTTTAAGCAACTTTCTAATTTACTCCTATTATCAAATTTTCTTCATTCTCTTGGTATCTTTATTTGAAATGCAAGAATGTAAGTTTAGATGCCGGCCCATTTTTGGTGAACAACCTGGGTTGTCCTTGCTGATTGGTGGATAAATTCATCCACCAATAAAAAAGTGCTGTCCAGAGTACTGAAACCAAAAAAAAGCTTAGATGCCTTCTTTTTCAAATAATGATAGCAAGAGAATGAAGAAAAATTGAAAATAAGAGTAAATTAGAAAGCTGCTTAAAATTTCATGCTCAATCTGAATCACGAAAGAAAAATTTTGGTTACAGTGTCCCTTTAACTCTGCTAGAAGTAAGTTTTTTTGCGCTCGTATTACAAATTGAAAGTAAACTGTTTTCACTTGCGTGCTAACCCGACAATCGTAAAAAGCCAAACTTACAATATCATGATAATCTATTCTCCCATAGAAGTCAATGGAGCAAAAAAGTGGGAAAAAAACACACTACTTGAACATAAACACGATCGCATATTCTCAAGTGCGCTAACCTGACATGAAAATATAAATATATTTCACACTCCAATGTTCTTGACATAGAAATATGTTATACTTATTCATATACATATTTCTGTATATATATATCACATGTGATTATATATAGGCATAGATATATGAGTATTGCATAAATATGTTTCACATATTTTAATCTACTTAACTGCAAAGGGCTCCAATGAACATATATATATATGTCCATTGGTGTGTACATATGTATTTATGTGTTAATGTGTATATATGTCTGTAAATACACATATACACATATAAATATATATGTATACACATATAAACATACCACATATATATATATCCATCTTTAGACCTGTATATACCTCAATGTTAAAGCCCTTTGCCTGTTTTGTTTAAAAAATAATTATTATTAGATGGTGTTATTATGAGTATAACTGTAAGATTCTAAAGACTTTCTACGCAGACTGTCATCAAATGTGCAGCAAACTTTTGAAGCTTGGCAAGTCTAGCAAGAGTTTTGCAATCCATTTTACATTTTTAAAGAAAAAAACATGCTATGCACACTTATAGCAATCTTGCAGCAAATTTATAAAGCAAGTATATTCTGGAAACTTTCAATGCAGACTTGCTACAAATGTGCAGCAAACTTTTGAGGCTTGGCAAGTCTAGCAAGAGTTTAGCAATTCATTTGAAATTTGTAAAGTAAAAAATAAACATGCTATACACACTTGTAGCATACTTGCAGCAAATTTATAAAGCAAGTCTTTTCTGGAAGCTTTCAATGCGGACTTGCTACAAATGTGCAGCAAACTTTTAAAGCTTGGCAAGTCTAGAAAGAGTTTAACAATTCATTAAAATACATGCTATGCACACTTGCAGCAAACTTGCAAAAAAATTGTAAAGCAAGTCTATTCTGGAGACTTTCATTGCAGACTTGCTTCAAATGTGCAGCAAACTTTTGAAGCTTGGCAAGTCTAGCAAGAGTTTAACAATTAATTTGAAATTTTTAAAGAAAAAAAATACATGCTATGCACACTTGCAGCAAACTTGCAGGAAATTTATAAAGCAAGTCTATTCTGGAGACTTTCAATGCAGATTTGCTTCAAATGTGCAGCAAACTTTTGAAGCTTGGCAAGTCTAGCAAGACATTAGCAACTCATTTTCAAACTTGCAGCAAATATACATGCTATCTGGGTAAGGGATCTGGAAGGGGTGGGGGGTTGGTCTTGGGGGGGAAAGCTACACTACAGAAAAGGGACATTTTTTTTTTAAAAAAAAGCATATTTTTCACTAAACTGGGTACTGGCAGACAGCTGCCAGTACCCAAGATGGCGCACATTAAGTCAGAGGGGGAGGGTTAGAGAGCTGTTTGGTGGGGGATCAGTGAGGTTGGGGGCTAAGGGGGATCCTACACAGAAGCATATGTAAATATGCTATAAAAAAAACACACAAAAAAACACAAATATACCTTTTATTTTAGTACTGGCAGAGTTTCTGCCAGTACTTAAGATGGCGGGGACATTTGTGTGGTAGGGGAGGGAAGAGAGATGTTTGGGAGGGATCAGGGGGTCTGATGTTTCAGGTGGGAGGCTGATTTCTACACTAAAGCTAAAATTAACCCTGCAAGCTCCCTACAAGCTACCTAATTAACCCCTTCACTGCTAGCCATAATACACGTGTGATGCGCAGCGCCATTTAGCAGCATTCTAATTACCAAAAAGCAACGCCAAAGTCATATATGTCTGCTATTTCTGAACAAAGGGGATCCCAGAGAAGCATTTACAACCATTTGTGCCATAATTGCATAAGCTGTTTGTAAATAATTTCAGTGAGAAACCTAAAGTTTGTTAAAAAGTTGGTGAAAAAGGGAACGTTTTTTTTTTTATTTGATCGCATTTGGCGGCGAAATGGTGGCATGAAATATACCAAAATGGGCCTAGATCAATACTTTGGGTTGTCTACTACACTACACTAAAGCTAAAATTAACCCTACAAGCTCCCTAAAAAGCTTCCTAATTAACCCCTGCATTGCTGGGCATAATACACGTGTGGTGCGCAGCGGCATTTAACGGCCTTCTAATTACCAAAAAGCAATGCCAAAGCCATATATGTCTGCTATTTCTGAACAAAGGGGATCCCAGTGAAGCATTTACAACCATTTGTGCCATAATTGCACAAGCTGTTTGTAAATGAATTCAGTGAGAAACCTAAAATTGTGAAAAATGTAACGTTTTTTTTTTAATTTGATCTCATTTGGTGGTGAAATGGAGGCATGAAATATACCAAAATGGGCCTAGATCAATACTTGGGGTTGTCTACTACACTACACTACACTAAAACTACCCCAAAAAGCTCCTTACATGCTCCCTAATTAACCCCTTCACTGCTGGGCATAATACACGTGTGGTGTGCAATGGCATTTAGCGGCCTTATAATTACCAAAAAGAAATGCCAAAGCCATATATTTCTGCTATTTCTGAACAAAGGGGATCCCAGAGAAGAATTTACAACCATTTATGCCATAATTGCACAAGCAGTTTGTAAATAATTTCAGTGAGAAACTGAAAGTTTGTGAAAAAAATTGTGAAAAAGTGAAAGTTTTTTTGTATTTGATCGCATTTGGCGGTGAAATGGTGGCATGAAATATACCAAAATGGGCCTAGATCAATACTTTGGGATGTCTTCTAAAAAAAATATATACATGTCAATGGATATTCAGGGATTCCTGAAAGATATTAGTGTTCAAATGTAACTAGCGTTAATTTTGAAAAAAAATGGTTTGAAAATAGCAAAGTGCTACTTGTATTTATGGCCCTATAAGTTACAAAAAAAACAAAGAATATGTAAATATTGGGTATTTCTAAACTCAGGACAAAATTTAGAAACTATTTAGCATGGGTGTTTTTTTGGTGGTTGTAGATATGTAACAGATTTTGGGGTTCAAAGTTAGAAAAAGTGTGTTTTTTTTCCATTTTTTCCTCATATTTTATCATTTTTTTATAGTAAATGATAAGATATGATGAAAATAATGGTATTTTTAGAAAGTCCATTTAATGGCGAGAATAACGGTATATAATATGTGTGGGTACAGTAAATGAGTAAGAGGAAAATTTCAGCTACACAAACACCGCAGAAATGTAAAAATAGCCTTGGTCCCAAACGGACAGAAAATGGAAAAGTGCTCTGGTCACTATGGGGTTAATTTGTAGTTATTTTAATTTTAGTATAATAGTAATGTTAGTTTAATATATCGTTTAAACTTAGGTTTTTTTAATTTCACAGGTAAGTTTTTATTTATTTTAAGATAGGGATATTGTAATTTTAATTTAAAGTTAGGGGTTGTTAGGTTTAGGGGTTAATAGGTTTATTTAGTGGCGGTGATATGGGAAGCCAGAGGTTTAGGGGTTAATAACTTTATTTAGTGGTGGCAATGTTGGGAAGCAGCAGAATAGGGGTTAATATCTTTATTATAGTGTGGGCGATGTTGGGGTGCGGGGGAATAGGAGTTAATAACTTTATTATAGTGACAGCGATGTGGGGGAGCGGCGGAATAACGGTTAATAATATTTTTTAGTGGCGGCGATGTCGGGAGCGGCAGTTTAGGAGTTAATAAATTGAATTTAGTTTTTTGCAATGCGGGAAGCAGCGGAATAGGGGTTAATAGGTAGTTTATGGGTGTTAGTGTACTTTCTAACACTTTAGTTCTGAGTTTTGTGTAACAGTTTTGTTGCGCAAAACTCATAACTACTGGTCTCAGTTTGCGGAACGGATCGTGTCGTTTTAGGCTGGAACGCAAGCATTTTATCCTCACCGCACAACTTATAATGGCTGTGCTATGGAAATCCCATGCAAAAACTACATTTTTTTGATTACAGGACTGACGTTGCGTTACAGGCTAAAATGCTTGAGGTATACTTATACCGACAAGACTCATAATGGCTGCGTTCCAGTTTTTATGCTGAAATGGCCATTTTTTCAGCGTTGAAACCGGAACGCAAAACTTGTAATCTATGTGACTGTATTTTAATACACAGGCCAGTTAAATCAGAATCTTACCCTATCATATAAAACATCATCTTTAGTCTATTGTGTTTTTAATTCAATTTATTTATACCTTTTTCTTTTATATGATTTAAATAAAGTTTAGTTTTAATGGCATCATGGTTAAAGGGACATTGTACACTAGATTTTTCTTTGCATAAATGTTTTGTAGATGATCCATTTATAGAGCCCATCTGGGAGTGTTTTTGTAACAATCGATAGTTTTTATTATTTTTTAATAACATTGATCTGATTTTCAGACTCCTAACCAAGCCCCACAGTGTCAGATGTGTACACGCATTTACAGACTACTGCTGACTCCTGTTTATGTTATATGTCTTTTCTAATGCAGGGAAAAGGGGAGGGAGAGTGTCTGCTCTTCTTGTTTTTCCAGCCCCTTTAACTGGGTGTCCCAGTCAACCTAATCAACAGTGCTAAACTGGGAGCGTCTAAGTAAGTTTTTATACTGGATTTCTTTATAGTTAGGTTTATTATATGCAGTTATATGAAAATTGGTGTGCACTGTCCCTTTAATCTGAAATATAAATAACACGTTGCCAATGCAATCAAGTGCTCTTCTCCACAACAGGTCCGGACAGTGAGATGGCACCTACTTTTCCTGCTTTTCCCTAATTACAATATTCTGAGAGCCGCCCTCTATTACCACCCACCTATCCTTACGTCCTATGGCCTGCCCTGGGGTCAAAAGACCCTCCTTTCTATGTTCTACATCCGGGGCTGCCTTTCTCTCTTTTCTGTTTTTACTGACATTCATTTTTCAAGAATATTATAAATACACTGGAACCCACCCCCACAGATAAAACCTAATCTTTGCATCTTTACTTTTCAGAGGACAACCAATAGCATATTGATTATATACATGTTCCCTTATTTTTATTTATATTCCCTTCCTATTCCAAAACTTCTTTCTTAACAGGAAAGTATATGATTATTGTAAACCATATCGCAGTGTTACATGTAATTTTTTTTTTATATTTTTTTTATTATTATTTATACAAGAACTACTGCACGTATTTTTGTTTTATTCGATAATAATTTGATAATAATTTAAAATCACTGCCATAACGGCATTTATAGATCAATAATTGTATTATATTATAGTATAGCCAAATTCCTTATCTATTATTTGTTCATGTTAATAAATAAATCAACTTTTTGGCATCCTTAGTACAGTCAAAAAAATAGATTTTTCAAAAAAGTTTTTCTTCACCAATTGAGAATTGACGCTTGCCTCCTTTGTTTATCTTTGTCTGTCCTCCACATGCTATTCTTGTCCTATAATTCTTTGTATTGGTTTTGGCCTTCATAAAACAAGGTTTGGATTTTTTTATGCACTTTTTTATCTTGGTTATTCTAAAGAAATGCCTTTGAGGACAGTTTTGAAAATATCTTGAATTATCCCAGTTAGGTTAAATTTTCTGAATTGTAACGAGTATTGTCTATAATGCAGGGTATCTGTTTAATGGCACATAATTGTTGTTGTTTGTGTTTGTTTTTAAATTATTCTGTGATTGTAATTGACTGTTAAAATTAAACAGTGCCCTCCACTAATATTGGCACCCTTGGTAAAATATAAGCAAAGAATGCTGTGAAAAATTTTCTTCATTGTTGAACATACAAAAATACTCTGCCCTCATGAATATCAAACAATTACAAACACAACACAGGTTTATCAGAAAAAAAAAATTGTTTAATATATGCGTGGCTCAATTAATGACACCCTTTTAGTCAATACATTGTGCTACCTTTGCCAAGATAACAGTCCTGAGTCTTCTCCTAAAATGCCTGATGAGGTTGGAGAATACATAGCAAGGGATCTGAGATCATTTCTCTATACAGAATCTCTCCAGATCCTTTACATTTCAAGGTTGACGCTGGTGGACTCTCCTCTTCAGTTCACCCTACAGGTTTTCTATGGGGTTCAAGTCAGGGGACTGGGATGGCCATGGCAGGACCTTGATTTTGTGGTCAGTAAACAATTTTTGTGTTGATTTTGTTATATGTTTTGGATCATTGTCCTGCTGGAAGATCAAATCATGGCCGATTTTAAGCTTTCTTTCAGTGGCAGCCAGGCGTTCATGTAAAATCTGTTGATATTTGATAGAGTCCATGATGCTATGTATCCTTGCAAAATATCCATGTCATCTGGCAGAAAACATTAAAGAACTACCACCATATTTAACTGTGGGCATGAGATACTTTCCATATGGCTACCTCTCTGTGTGCGCCAAAACCCCTCTGATGATTATTGCCAGAAAGTTCTATATTGGTTTCATCTGACCATAGAACCCAATCCCATTTGAAGTTCCGGGAGTGTCTGGCAAACTGAAGACACTTGAGATTGTTTTTGGATGAGAGTAGAGGTTTTTTTCTTGAAATCCTTCCAAACAACTTGTAGTGATGTAGGTGACCTCTGAGTTTAGTTTTTGAGTCTTTCTGACCCCAAAATGCAGCTATCTTCTACAATTCTCCAGCTGTGATCCTTAGAGATATTTTGGCCACTCAAACCATCTTCTTCACAGTGCTTTGAGACAATACAGACACACGTCCTCTTCCAGGTTGATTCATAACATTTCCAGTTGACTGGAACTTCTAAATTATTGCTCTGATGGTGGAAATGATCATTTCCAATGCTTTTGATATTTTCTTATAGCCACTTCCCATTTTGTGAAGCTCAACAACCTTTTAAAGAAAAAGGAACAGTCGCACTAATAAGGCACCAAGGAGAAGGGCTGATAAAAAACAAAAATTTATTAGAACAGTTTAAAATAAGGTATGTGGCAGGCAAACATCCTGACTAGTTTCGTGCTCACAGGAGCACTTAATCTTAGGATGTGTTTGCATGTGCAAGCCCCCTATTTAAAGGGACAGCATGATCAATTAATTAAACTAAATTAAAAACTTAAGTACATATGTACATAAAAACTGACAAATTCATATATATAAGTCATCTACATTAAAGTGGAGAAACAAAAAAACACTTAATAAACATTATTATGTTTACAATACTGCATTAGCACAATTCACCTGAAATAAATGCAATAAATGTCATCTTCATTCATATGTATGTATAATTATGTTCTAATTTTGTTGGTTTTCATATATCTCATTAATGAACAAAGTAACCTTATGAAATCAATATGATTAGGTTGCATCATCATAAGTTATGACCCCATAATAAAAAAACCTGAACAGCATTTTGCCTCACATCACAGCTATATTCCTTGATCTTACCCATTGTGATGAATGACTAAGGGAATTTTTTCCTGTGAAACAGGAAGTCATGGTTGAACAATTTCCTGTTCTAAGTCACCCAAGTGTACTAAAAAATGTAAAATATCAATGGGAATATATTTCAAATATATTTTTCTCATATGAATTCATAGGGGTGCCAATAATTGTGCCACACATATATTTAACAAAATTTTTTTTGGATAATCCTGTGTTGTGCTTGCAATTGTTTGAAACCATTAGATCAGAGTTTTTAAGTGTATTTTTTTTAACAAAAGATCAAATGGTAAAGCAATAAATACCATTTTTCACAGCTTTATTTGCTCATATTTACCTAGAGTGACAATATTAGTGGAGGGCACTGTATATTCCGCAGGTTGTAGGTGTTTTAAAGTTTCAAAGGTTTCTTGTTCTACGCATTAAGGGCCAGATTAGTGGAGGGCACTGTATATTCAGCAGGTTGTAGGTGTTTTAAAGTTTCAGAGGTTTCTTGTTCTACGCATTAAGGGCCAGATTATTATTATTACAGTTACTCACTAGCGAAAATTGGTTTACCGCTCGTATTACAAGTTAAAAGTAAACGCGATCGATTGAGCCCAATCACGATTTACACCAAAATGATTACCACGTTCTCAGAGCTCTGGTTAACTGTTTCGCAAAATAAAAAAGTGTCTCAAAACACATCAAAAATACATTTAAAAGTACACAAGTAATAAAAAGTACAAAAGTAATAAAAATTATTTTAAAACAATATTGCACAAAAGAGTTAAAAGGACAAAGATATAATGTCTCAGGTGTTAGAAAAAAAGGCAGACATAGGGGCCTAGTTATCAAGCCGTCAACCTCAAATACGCTGGAATTCCGCAGCGTATTTGTGGCGAGGCTGATTCGCCTTAGTTATCAAAGGCTAGAGACCGGCAAAAGTAGAATTTTGTGACGTAAACTTCGATCCGCCGGACTCAGTCCGACACAGATCGATTCTTACGTCACTACAGATGTTCCGCACACAAGTGCGGCACAATCTGACTACTTTTGCTAGTTATCAAAAAACTAGCAGGTACGCTCGGCACTTTTCCGGCCCAGCATACCTGGTTTTCAATCCGCCGCCCTGGAGGCGGCGGATCCCATAGGAATCAATGGGAGTCTGACCATAGCGAAAGTTCATGTTCGCTGCTGCCAGACATCCCATTGATTCCTATGGGAGATGTCTGCACCTAACACCCTAACATGTACCCCGAGTCTAAACACCACTAATCTGTCCCCCCTACACCGCCGCAACTAAATAAAGTTATTACCCCCTAAACCGCCGCTCCTGGAGCCCACCGCAAGCTACTCTATACATATTAACCCCTAAACCGCCGCTCCCGGAGCCCACCGCAACTATAATATATGTATTAACCCCTAAACCGCCGCTCCCGGAGCCCACCGCAAGCTACTCTATACATATTAACCCCTAAACCGCCGCTCCCTGACCCCGCCGCAACTATAATAAATGTATTAACCCCTAAACCGCCGCTCCCGGAGCCCACCGCCATCTACATTATACCTAGTAACCCCTATCCTGCCCCCCCCTATACCGCCGCCCTCTATAATAAAGTTATTAACCCCTATCCTGCCGATCCCGCACCTCAGTTTAACCCCTAAACCGCCGCTCCCGGACCCTGCCGCAACCTATATTAAATTTATTAACCCCTAATCTGTCCCCCCCTACAAGGTCGCCACCTATAATACATTTATTAACCCCTATCCTGCCCCCCACTACACCGCCACCACTGTAATAAAAAAGGCAAATTTCAATTTATTTTAACTAGGTACAATAGCTATTAAATAGTTATTAACTATTTAATAGCTACCTAGCTAAAATAAAGAGAAATTTACCTGTAAAATAAAAACTAACCTAAGTTACAATTAAACCTAACACTACACTATCATTACATTAATTAAATAAATTACCTACAAATAACTACAATTAAATACAATTACATAAACTAACTTAAGTACAAAAAATAAAAAAAGCCAAGTTACAAAAAATAAATAAAATAAGTTACAAACATTTTAAAAATATTACAACAATTTTAAGCTACTTACACCTAATCTAAGCCCCCTAATAAAATAACAAACCCCCCAAAATAAAAAAATGCCCTACCCTATTCTACATTAAAAAAGTTCAAAGCTCTTTTACCTTACCAGCCCTTAAAAGGGCCTTTTGTGGGGGCATGCCCCAAAGAATTCAGCTCTTTTGCCTGTAAAAGAAAAATACAACCCCCCCCAACATTAAAACCCACCACCCACATAGCCCTAATCTAAACCAAACCCCCCTTAAAATAACCTAACACTAATCCCCTGAAGATCATCCTACCTTGAGTTGTCTTCACTCAGCCGAGCAGCGCATTCTATTGGCTGATCGGAACAGCCAATAGAATGTGAGCTCAATCTGATTGGCTGATTGGATCAGCCAATCGGATTGAACTTGAATCTGATTGGCTGATTCAATCAGCCAATCAGATTTTTCCTACCTTAATTCCGATTGGCTGATAGAATCCTATCAGCTAATCGGAATTGAAGGGACGCCATCTTGGATGACGTCCCTTAAAGGAGCCTTCATTCGTCAGTAGTCCATCGGTAAAGAAGGATGTTCCGCGTCGGCGGGATGAAGATTGAAGACCCCGCTTGAATGATGACATCGCCCGGATAGAAGACTTCTTCAGCGCCTCTTGGAAGATGACTTCGCCCGGATGGAAGACTTCTTCAGCGCCGCTTGGAGGATAACTTCTGCCGCTCCGGGTCTCCTCTTCGGTTCCATCGCTGCTCGGCTGAGTGAAGACAACTCAAGGTAGGATGATCTTCAGGGGATTAGTGTTAGGTTATTTTAAGGGGGGTTTGGGTTAGATTAGGGGTATGTGGGTGGTGGGTTTTAATGTTGGGGGGGTTGTATTTTTCTTTTACAGGCAAAAGAGCTGAATTCTTTGGGGCATGCTCCCACAAAAGGCCCTTTTAAGGGCTGGTAAGGTAAAAGAGCTTTGAACTTTTTTAATGTAGAATAGGGTAGGGCATTTTTTTATTTTGGGGGGGTTTGTTATTTTATTAGGGGGCTTAGATTAGGTGTAAGTAGCTTAAATTTGTTGTAATATTTTAAAAATGTTTGTAACTTATTTTTTTTATTTTTTTGTAACTTAGCTTTTTTTATTTTTTGTACTTTAGTTAGTTTATGTAATTGTATTTAATTGTAGTTATTTGTAGGTAATTTATTTAATTAATGTAATGATAGTGTAGTGTTAGGTTTAATTGTAACTTAGGTTAGGATTTATTTTACAGGTAATTTTGTATTTCTTTTAGCTAGGTAGTTATTAAATAGTTAATAACTATTAAATAACTATTCTAACTAGCTAAAATAAATACAAAGTTACCTGTAAAATAAATATAAATCCTAAGATAGCTACAATGTAATTATTAATTATATTGTAGCTATCTTAAGGTTTATTTTACAGGTAAGTATTTAGTTTTAAATAGGAATAATTTATTTAAGTATAGTGTAGTGTTAGGTGTAATTGTAACTTAGGCTAGTTTTTATTTTACAGGTAAATTTCTCTTTATTTTAGCTAGGTAGCTATTAAATAGTTAATAACTATTTAATAGCTATTGTACCTAGTTAAAATAAATTGAAATTTGCCTGTAAAATAAAAATAAATCCTAAGATAGCTACAATATAATTATTATTTATATTGTAGCTATATTAGAGTTTGTTTTAAAGGTAAGTATTTAGTTTTAAATAGGATTAATTTAGTTCATAATAGAAATATTATTTAGATTTATTTAATTAATATTTAAGTTAGGGGGGTGTTAGGGTTAGTGTTAGACTTAGGTTTAGGGGTTAATAATTTTATTACAGTGGCGGCGGTGTAGTGGGGGGCAGGATAGGGGTTAATAAATGTATTATAGGTGGCGACGGGTAGGGGGGGGCAGATTAGGGGTTAATAAATTTAATATAGGTTGCGGCCGGGTCAGGGAGCGGCGGTTTAGGGGTTAAACTATTTATTTATTTGCGGCGAGGTGCGGGATCAGCAGGATAGGGGTTAATAACTTTATTATAGAGGGCGACGGTATAGGGGGGGCAGGATAGGGGTTACTAGGTGTAATGTAGGTGGCAGCGGTGTCCGGGAGTGGCAGTTTAGGGGTTAATACATTTATAAGAGTTGCGGCAGGGTCTAGGAGTGGCGGTTTAGGGGTTAGTAACTTTATTTAGTTGCGGGGGGCTCCGGGGGCGCCGGTATAGGGGGTAGAACAGTATAGTATAGTGTGGGTGCTTAGTGACAGGCTAGCAAGAAAGCTGTAAAAAAGCCGAAGAGCAGCGAGATCGGATGAGTGATAACTCTCACAGTCCGCTGCTCATCGCCCCGTACTTGGTGCTCGGCTTTTTGACAGCTTTTTTGATAACTTAGGCAAATTTTTGCAGGTCCGCGGCGGCGATGTGAGGCGAGCTTAGGCGGGTGTATTGGGCCGGCGAAGACAGGTAAAATAGACACGTTGATAACTACCCCCCATAGGGCTTTAACATTGAGATACATACATATACATGTCTATGTTTATATGTGTGTACGGATGTATTTATATGTGTATATATGTATTTACAGACAGATATATATATATATATATATATATATATATATACTTATAAACACATAAATACAAATGTATACATGTCCACATGTACACACATATATAGAAGTTCATTGGAGCCCTTTGCTGTCAAATAGATGAAAACATGTAAAAGCTTATTTATGCAATATTCATGTTTAATTAAGTGTTATACTGTATATTTACTCTAAATATTTCCCATTCATATGTTCTGCACATAGCAGAATATGTTCTAAGTATTTATAAATATATATTCCTATATATATCTGTATATAGCTATACGTATATATATATATATATATATATATATAAAAATTTATATACATTGTACCAAAAACATCATAAATGTGTAGAAATATGTATTTATGAATAAATATAACATATTCTGCTATGTGAAAAACAATGGAATGGGAAATATTCATATTTTTGTGTCGGGTTGGCTCACTTGAGAATTTGCCCTTTTGACTTCTATAGGGGAATACATTATCACGTGTGCGATATTCTAAGTTCAGCTTTTTACATGTGTCGGGTTACTGCACAAGGGAAAACAGTTTACTTTCAAATTTTAATACGATTTTTGAGCGCAAAAACTTGCTTCTAGCAGACTAGGCACTCAAGTGGGAGCGTTCCCCTTGTAAACTGGGCCTATATCATCATCTTAACACTCTCTTTAAAGAGATATTAAAGTCAAAATGAAACTTTTATGATTCAGATAGGGCATGCAATTTTAAACAACTTTCCAATTTACTTTTATCATTAAACTTGTTTTGTTCTGTTGGTATTCTTTATTAAAAGCTAAACTTAGGTAGGCTCATATGCTAATTTCTAAGCCCTCTTATCTCAGTGTATTTTGACAGTCTTTCACAGCTAGTTCCATAATAATAACATTGTGTTCACTCATGTGGAGTTACCTAGGAGTCAGCACTGATTGGTTATGAAATACAAGTCTGTCAAAATAACTGAAATAAGGGGGCAGTCTGCAGAGTCTTAGATACAAGGTAATCACAAAAAAGTGTATTTCTATAACAGTGTTGGTTATTCAAAACTGGGAAATGGTTAATAAAGGGATTATCTATCTTTTTAAACACTAAAAATTCTGAAGTGAACTGTCACTTTAATTATGTTTTCTCAAACCTTTTTATTTATTTTTTCTTTATTACCTTTATATTTTAAAACTTTGGCTCAGGCCTAGATTTGGAGTTCGGCGGTAAAAGGGCTGTTAACGCTCCGCGGGTTTTTTTCTGGCCGCACCATAAATTTAACTCTGGTATCGAGAGTTCAAACAAATGCTGCGTTAGGCTCCAAAAAAGGAGCGTAGAGCATATTTACCGCAAATGCAACTCTCGATACCAGAGTTGCTTACGGACGCGGCCGGCATCAAAAACGTGCTCGTGCACGATTCTCCCATAGGAAACAATGGGGCTGTTTGAGCTGAAAAAAAACCTAACACCTGCAAAAAAGCAGCGTTCAGCTCTTAACGCAGCCCCATTGTTTCCTATGGGGAAACACTTCCTACGTCTGCACCTAACACTCTAACATGTACCCCGAGTCTAAACACCCCTAACCTTACACTTATTAACCCCTAATCTGCCGCCCCCGCTATCGCTGACCCCTGCATTACACTTTTAACCCCTAATCTGGCGCTCCGTAAACCGCCGCCACCTACGTTATCCCTATGTACCCCTAATCTGCTGCCCTAACATCGCCGACCCCTATGTTATATTTATTAACCCCTAATCTGCCCCCCACAACGTCGCCGACACCTGCCTACACTTATTAACCCCTAATCTGCCGAGCGGACCTGAGCGCTACTATAATAAAGTTATTAACCCCTAATCCGCCTCACTAACCCTATCATAAATAGTATTAACCCCTAATCTGCCCTCCCTAACATCGCCGACACCTACCTTCAATTATTAACCCCTAATCTGCCGACCGGAGCTCACCGCTATTCTAATAAATGTATTAACCCCTAAAGCTAAGTCTAACCCTAACACTAACACCCCCCTAAGTTAAATATAATTTTTATCTAACGAAATAAATTAACTCTTATTAAATAAATAATTCCTATTTAAAGCTAAATACTTACCTGTAAAATACATCCTAATATAGCTACAATATAAATTATAATTATATTATAGCTATTTTAGGATTAATATTTATTTTACAGGCAACTTTGTAATTATTTTAACCAGGTACAATAGCTATTAAATAGTTAAGAACTATTTAATAGTTACCTAGTTAAAATAATAACAAATTTACCTGTAAAATAAATCCTAACCTAAGATATAATTAAACCTAACACTACCCTATCAATAAAATAATTAAATAAACTACCTACAATTACCTACAATTAACCTAACACTACACTATCAATAAATTAATTAAACACAATTGCTACAAATAAATACAATTAAATAAACTATCTAAAGTACAAAAAATAAAAAAGAACTAAGTTACAGAAAATAATAAAATATTTACAAACATAAGAAAAATATTACAACAATTTTAAACTAATTACACCTACTCTAAGCCCCCTAATAAAATAACAAAGCCCCCCAAAATAAAAAAATTCCCTACCCTATTCTAAAATACAAATATTACAAGCTCTTTTACCTTACCAGCCCTGAACAGGGCCCTTTGCGGGGCATGCCCCAAGAATTTCAGCTCTTTTGCCTGTAAAAAAAAACATACAATACCCCCCCCCAACATTACAACCCACCACCCACATACCCCTAATCTAACCCAAACCCCCCTTAAATAAACCTAACACTAATCCCCTGAAGATCTTCCTACCTTGTCTTCACCATACCAGGTTCACCGATCCGTCCTGGCTCCAAGATCTTCATCCAACCCAAGCGGGGGTTGGCGATCCATAATCCGGTGCTCCAAAGTCTTCCTCCTATCCGGCAAGAAGAGGACATCCGGACCGGCAAACATCTTCTCCAAGCGGCATCTTCTATCTTCTTCCATCCGATGACGACCGGCTCCATCTTGAAGACCTCCAGCGCGGATCCATCCTCTTCTTCCGACGACTAGACGACGAATGACGGTTCCTTTAAGGGACGTCATCCAAGATGGCGTCCCTCGAATTCCGATTGGCTGATAGGATTCTATCAGCCAATCGGAATTAAGGTAGGAATTTTCTGATTGGCTGATGGAATCAGCCAATCAGAATATAGTTCAATCCGATTGGCTGATCCAATCAGCCAATCAGATTGAGCTCGCATTCTATTGGCTGTTCCGATCAGCCAATAGAATGCGAGCTCAATCTGATTGGCTGATTGGATCAGCCAATCGGATTGAACTATATTCTGATTGGCTGATTCCATCAGCCAATCAGAAAATTCCTACCTTAATTCCGATTGGCTGATAGAATCCTATCAGCCAATCGGAATTCGAGGGACGCCATCTTGGATGACGTCCCTTAAAGGAACCGTCATTCGTCGTCTAGTCGTCGGAAGAAGAGGATGGATCCGCGCTGGAGGTCTTCAAGATGGAGCCGGTCGTCATCGGATGGAAGAAGATAGAAGATGCCGCTTGGAGAAGATGTTTGCCGGTCCGGATGTCCTCTTCTTGCCGGATAGGAGGAAGACTTTGGAGCACCGGATTATGGATCGCCAACCCCCGCTTGGGTTGGATGAAGATCTTGGAGCCAGGACGGATCGGTGAACCTGGTATGGTGAAGACAAGGTAGGAAGATCTTCAGGGGATTAGTGTTAGGTTTATTTAAGGGGGGTTTGGGTTAGATTAGGGGTATGTGGGTGGTGGGTTGTAATGTTGGGGGGGGGTATTGTATGTTTTTTTTTACAGGCAAAAGAGCTGAAATTCTTGGGGCATGCCCCGCAAAGGGCCCTGTTCAGGGCTGGTAAGGTAAAAGAGCTTGTAATATTTGTATTTTAGAATAGGGTAGGGAATTTTTTATTTTGGGGGGCTTTGTTATTTTATTAGGGGGCTTAGAGTAGGTGTAATTAGTTTAAAATTGTTGTAATATTTTTCTTATGTTTGTAAATATTTTATTATTTTCTGTAACTTAGTTCTTTTTTATTTTTTGTACTTTAGATAGTTTATTTAATTGTATTTATTTGTAGCTATTGTGTTTAATTAATTTATTGATAGTGTAGTGTTAGGTTAATTGTAGGTAATTGTAGGTAGTTTATTTAATTATTTTATTGATAGGGTAGTGTTAGGTTTAATTATATCTTAGGTTAGGATTTATTTTACAGGTAAATTTGTTATTATTTTAACTAGGTAACTATTAAATAGTTCTTAACTATTTAATAGCTATTGTACCTGGTTAAAATAATTACAAAGTTGCCTGTAAAATAAATATTAATCCTAAAATAGCTATAATATAATTATAATTTATATTGTAGCTATATTAGGATGTATTTTACAGGTAAGTATTTAGCTTTAAATAGGAATTATTTATTTAATAAGAGTTAATTTATTTCGTTAGATAAAAATTATATTTAACTTAGGGGGGTGTTAGTGTTAGAGTTAGACTTAGCTTTAGGGGTTAATACATTTATTAGAATAGCGGTGAGCTCCGGTCGGCAGATTAGGGGTTAATAATTGAAGGTAGGTGTCGGCGATGTTAGGGAGGGCAGATTAGGGGTTAATACTATTTATGATAGGGTTAGTGAGGCGGATTAGGGGTTAATAACTTTATTATAGTAGCGCTCAGGTCCGCTCGGCAGATTAGGGGTTAATAAGTGTAGGTAGGTGTCGGCGACGTTGAGGGGGGCAGATTAGGGGTTAATAAATATAACATAGGGGTCGGCGATGTTAGGGGTAGCAGATTAGGGGTACATAGGGATAACGTAGGTGGCGGCGATTTGCGGTCGGAAGATTAGGGGTTAATTATTTTAAGTAGCTTGCGGCGACGTTGTGGGGGGCAAGTTAGGGGTTAATAGATATAATACAGGGGTCGGCGGTGTTAGGGGCAGCAGATTAGGGGTACATAAGTATAACGTAGGTGGCGGTCGGCAGATTAGGGGTTAAAAATTTTAATCGAGTGGCGGCGATGTGGGGGGACCTCGGTTTAGGGGTACATAGGTAGTTTATGGGTGTTAGTGTACTTTAGGGTACAGTAGTTAAGAGCTTTATAAACCGGCGTTAGCCAGAAAGCTCTTAACTCCTGCTATTTTCAGGCGGCTGGAATCTTGTCGTTAGAGCTCTAACGCTCACTGCAGAAACGACTCTAAATACCGGCGTTAGGAAGATCCCATTGAAAAGATAGGCTACGCAAATGGCGTAGGGGGATCTGCGGTATGGAAAAGTTGCGGCTGAAAAGTGAGCGTTAGACCCTTTAATCACTGACTCCAAATACCAGCGGGCGGCCAAAACCAGCGTTAGGAGCCTCTAACGCTGGTTTTGACGGCTACCGCCGAACTCTAAATCTAGGCCTTAGTGTTTTAAGTTCTTTACCAAGTTATGCTAGATTCAGATATTTTATGATTAATCTCATTAAATTAAATGAAATTGTTCACGTGTGTAATTCTAATTAGTGAGTAGCTCCACATCTGTTTAAAACTAGAATTGTTTTTAAATCAGTCTTAAACTCTATGACACCAATTTATCTTCTAACCACTTTCTGAGTTTATAATATCAGACTTGTTGCTTACCTGGGGTTTGAATGTGAAAGTTTAAATTGTTATTATATTCTTCTGGTATGCAAGTTTTTTTTGTTTTTTTGTGTGGAATGATAAAAGTAATTTTCATAGACAAAATTACTCTAATCAAACAGGGTCTTTGTAAAGGTAAACCACAAAGTAGATATGTAGATTGTACAAGTACAAGTAATAAGCCAAGTACTAAATGCCGGTAGAGATATGAGACTAGCTCATCAAGAAGTTACTACCACTCATCAATTAAGCTCTCATACCTATATCCTAGGTGTAGTAAGTAATATCAACATATACTATAATGAATCTTTTTTTATAAGCATGCATATTTTGATACAAACATAGTAGTAATGGTTGTTGAACAATCTAAAAGGTACACTTTTAAAGTTGTGTTACCAAAACGATAGGTCAAACTTGTCAAAACATATCTTCTCCTTAGTATAGTATCACCAACAAGGAGAATAATATTGCACAGTTTACAAAGTAATACCTTAGTACATTTAGGATGAACCTGCAGGGTGCTGTCAAAGTGAAGTTTTCATTGTAAACACTGTACAGCATAAGCGTTTAACTAGACCTCACTTGGCCACAGGACATAGGCTATGGGGGGTACCTAATTTCAGCAGTGACATTTCTGATTATTTGCAATCAGCAGAAGTTGAGCCTCACCTTTGCTGCCTCGCTAACAGTATCCACTGGGTATCCTGTCCCTGCTTAGTCTCCTGTGCTTGCTGTACCAGTAGTTGCTTTTGTGAATCCTGCTGTACCCGCTGCAAGCTACTTGATATCCTGTGGCAGCCTCACCAACAGCCACCCCTCCCCCTGGGAGTCCTGTGCCTGCTGGGTCTCCTGTGCATACTGTACCAGTAGCAGCTTACTTGAATCCTGCTGTATCCATTGCACCTACCTGGTACCCCATGGCAGAATCAATCTGGTGTCATGTAAAAGCCTTCTCATCCATACCTGCTGGATATTACTCCTGGTTTCCTTGTTGATACCTAGTTGCTGGACTGATCTCACAGTACCTGCCTTTGGTCTATTACTGGACTCTGCTCTTGTTTTGCCCTTGATGTTGATCAAATATTGTTTTTGTTTATTTTGCTTTATTAAAACCTTTTGAAGCACTTTTGCATTTATTTGTATCTATTCCTGCATATTAGGTTACACTGTAAGCCATCACAGACTGTGACTGTGAATGAATCTTCCCCTCTGGATAGTTTGTGCCACTTTCCTTGCCTGTAAAAATATATTGGCAGTTTTTTTTTAGTTTACAGCAACATTGTGATGGCATTTTGGAAACCCTGCCTCTATATTGTAAGTCGCATTCATAAATTCTTCTTAAATTGTGAGCTCATTTTCACAGGGGATATGCTGATGGACAACAGGGCGTCGATCCGATAAAAATCGCCGCCCTCAAAAGCTGGCGACGCCAATATTTGCGTGGGTTTGGTATCCTATATACGGCGTAACCTAGAAGTTACGCGCGTATATTTCTGCCGTCGCCCGTAGTTTTTTGGGCCATAGGCAGGTATACCAAACCTGCGCAGTTTGGTATCCAATATACAGCATGTGAGAGATTCCCAGGCGCCTACCCTGAGGAGGCTAGGTTTGAGTGAACGGATATACCAGTGTAGCTCAAAAATATATATATAATTTAATATAATATAATACAGAGTAAAAACAAAGTAAAAGCAAATTACAGTACAACCTTCATAGATCCATGATAAAAAATAGTATGTCACAAATTTGTAAAAAATATATAAATAAAAACAATACGCAATTGATTGCAGCAGGATAAGAACAAACCAATAGTGGTGATACAAATCTATTAGCCTCAAATGGTAATCTTTGTTAATTAGACAGCGAAGTTATTCCTAAAAAGTGTGTAAAATCTTTCAAATGATATCCAATATACAGCGTAAGGACTTACGTGGCGAAAATTGAGAAATCTTACTCCATTTTCACCTCGCCACTAAAAGCAGCTGTAAGAAGCCTTACGCTGAGTATTGGAGCCCCGTAACTCCATAAACTAGCTGCTAAATAAACCTAACACCTAACGCATGCGCAATGTCTATCTACCTGTCAACCGCAATCTGCTAAATAAAACCTAACACCTAACGCATGCGCAATGTCTATCTAACTGTCAACCGCGATCTGCTAAATAAAACCTAACACCTAACGCATGCGCAATGTCTATCTACCTGTCAACCGCGATCCCCCGCCTCAATCCCTAATAAAGTATTTAACCCCTAAACCGCCGCCATCTACATAAACTAACCCCCTACTGTGAGCCCCTAAAACCGCCACCATCTAACTGATCTATCCCCTACTGTGAGCCCCTAAAACCGCCACCATCTAACTGATCTATCCCCTAATCTGACCCCTTACACCGCCGCCAGCTATATTAATATTATTAACCCCTAATCTAATATCCATAAAGTAATAAACTCTATTACCAGCCCTTAAAAAGGCCTTTTGCGGGGCTTTGCCCCAAAGTTAACAGCTCTTTTGCCCTATAACCTGCCCTCCCTACACCGCCGCACCTATATTAATAGTATTAACCCCTAATATAAGTCCCTTACACCGCCGCCATCTATATTAAAATTATTAACCCCTAATTTAATCTACCTACCCCGCCGCCAGCTATATTATCTATATTAACCCAAGTATATTATAGTTAATATAGTTATTGCATTATATATATTAACTATATTAACCCTAATTATATTAGGGTTAATATAGTTAATATAGTTACTATAGTATTTATATTAACTATATTAACTCTATCTAACCCTAACACCCCTAACTAAATTCTTATTAAATAAATCTAATTTATATTATAGACTAAAATATTCCTATTTAAATCTAAATACTAACCTATAAAATAAACCCTAAGATAGCTACAATATAATTAATAATTACACTGTAGCTATGTTAGGGTTTATAATTATTTTACAGATAAATTGTTAATTATTTTAACTAGGTATAATAGCTATTAAATAGTTATTACCTATTTAATAGCTACCTAGTTAAAATAATTACCCAATTACCTGTAAAATAAATCCTAACCTAAGTTACAAATACACCTACACTGACAATAAATTAAATAAACTACAAATATCTATCTAAAAATACAATTAAATAAGCTAAACTAAATTACAAAAAAAAACAAACACTAAATTACAAAAAATAAAAAAAAGATTACAAGATTTTTAAGCTAATTACACCTATTCTAAGCCCCCTAATAAAATAATAAACCCCCCCAAAAAAAAATAATTCCCTACCCTATTCTAAATTAAAAATAGTTCAAAGCTCTTTTACCTTACCAGCCCTTAAAAGGGCCTTTTGTGGGGGCATGCCCCAAAGAAAACTGCTCTTTTGCCTGAAAAAAAAACAGAATACCACCCCCCAACATTACAACACACCACCCACATACCCCTAATCTAACCCAAACCCCCCTTAAATAAACCTAACACTACCCCCCTGAAGATCTCCCTACCTTGTATTCACCCCGCCGGGCAGAACTCTTCATCCGATCCGGGCGATGTCCAATCAAGCGGCAAAGAAGAATTCTTCATCCCGGTGATGTCTTTCTCCAAGCGGCCGCAAAGTCTTCTTCCATCGGGCAGCATCTTCCATTAAGCGGCATCTTCAATCTTCATTCTTCGCTCCTCCAACGCGGAGCATCCATCCCGGCCGACGACTGAACGACGAATGAGGTACCTTTAAATGACGTCATCCAAGATGGCGTCCGTCGAATTCCGATTAGCTGATAGGATTCTATCAGCCAATCGGAATTAAGGTAGAAAAATCTGATTGACTGATTGAAGTTCAGATTCAAGTTCAATCAGATTCAAGTTCAATCCGATTGGCTGAACCAATCAGCCAATCAGATTGAACTTGAATCTGATTGGCTGATTCAATCAGCCAATCAGATTTTTCTACCTTAATTCCGATTGGCTGATAGAATCCTATCAGCTTGGAGAAAGACATCACCGGGATGAAGAATTCTTCTTTGCCGCTTGATTGGACATCGCCCGGATCGGATGAAGAGTTCTGCCCGGCGGGGTGAATACAAGGTAGGGAGATCTTCAGGAGGGTAGTGTTAGGTTTATTTAAGGGGGGTTTGGGTTAGATTAGGGGCATGTGGGTGGTGGGTTGTAATGTTGGGGCGTGGTATTGTGTTTTTTTTTCAGGCAAAAGAGCAGTTTTCTTTGGGGCATGCCCCCACAAAAGGCCCTTTTAAGGGCTGGTAAGGTAAAAGAGCTTTGAACTATTTTTAATTTAGAATAGGGTAGGGAATTTTTTTTATTTTTTGGAGTTTATTATTTTATTAGGGGGCTTAGAATAGGTGTAATTAGCTTAAAAATCTTCTAATCTTTTTTTTATTTTTTGTAATTTAGTGTTTGTTTGTTTTTGTAATTTAGTTTAGCTTATTTAATTGTATTTTTAGATAGATATTTGTAGTTTATTTAATTTATTGATAGTGTAGGTGTATTTGTAACTCAGGTTAGGATTTATTTTACAGGTAATTGGGTAATTATTTTAACTAGGTAGCTATTAAATAGGTAATAACTATTTAATAGCTATTATACCTAGTTAAAATAATTAACAATTTACCTGTAAAATAAATATAAACCCTAACATAGCTACAGTGTAATTATTAATTATATTGCAGCTATCTTAGGGTTTATTTTATAGGTAAGAATTAAGATTTAAATAGGAATATTTTAATTAATAATATTAATATTAGATTTATTTTAATAAGAGTTTAGTTAGGATGTTAGACTTTGATAGGGTTATTATACTTAATATATATATATATATATATATATATATATATATATATATAATATAATAACGATATTAACTATATTAACCCTAATATAATTAGGGTTAATGTAGTTAATATATATAATATAATAACTATATTAACTATATTAACCCTAATATAATTAGGGTTAATATAGTTAATATAGCTGGCGGCGGTGTATGGGGATTAGATTAGGGGTTAATACATTTATTATAGGTGGCCGCGGTGTAGGGGGATGTAGATTGTAGGCAAAAGAGCAGTTTACTTTGTGACAAAGCCCCGCCAAAAGCCCTTTTAAGGGCTGGCAAAAGAGCTGAATTCTTTGGGGCATGCCCCGCAAAAAGCCCTTTTAAGGGCTGGCAAAAGAGCTGTTACTTTGGGGCAATGCCATGCAAAAAGCTGTTTTCAGGGCTATTTGTAGGGTTAGACTTAGGTTTAGTGGTAGGGATAGTTTAGTATTTTAGGGGTTAAATAATTTAATATAGATGGCGGCGGGGTAGGGGGATTAGATTAGGGGTTAATAATTTTAAAATAGATAGCGGCGGGGTAGGGGCTCACTTTAGGGGGTAGGTAAGGTAGATGGCGGCGGTGTTAGGGGCTCACTTTAGGGGGTTATAGATTTAATATAGCTGGCGGCGGTTTAGGGGTTAATAACTTTATTAGGTAGCGGCGGGCTCCAGGAGCGGCGGTTTAGGGGTTAATACATATTTTATTGTTAGGATAGTGAGGGGGGATAGCGGATAGAGGGTTAGACGTGTCGGGCTATGTTAGGGAGGCGTGTTAGACAGTGCGGGTGATTTAGACTTTAGTCAGGTTTTGTAGGCGCCGGCAGTTTCTAATGTGCCGCAAGTCACTGGCGACGCCAGAAATTTGTACTTGCGCAGATTTCTGGACATCGCTGGTTTATCCGACTTACGGCACGTTAGCATCTGACAGCGCCGTATATGGGATAGCTCGAGTTGCGAGCTGAAACTGCAGGCGACGCGGGTTCCCTCGCTTGCGCCGCAAACTACGATCTATATCGGATCGCGCCCCAGAGGCGAAATTACAGGGGGTGCAGAGGTCGCAATTGCAACTGAGCCCCCAAGGTAAAAAAAAAAAAGTTGACCTGCCACTGCCTGCACTGATATTCTGTGAGTGTGACATGATGCCTCACTAGTGTCTCTGACTACAGGGGTTAGTCTTTCTGTTTACCCATTGGTGTTTACGTCTGTGTGTGTGTATGTGTGTAAGTATGTAACTGTGTGTGTATTTATGCATGTATGTGTGTGTATGTTTGTGGAACCAGCAAATTACAGACCTTGTTACTAAAGCATGGGGGAGGGGGTAAACAGTGTCACTATACAGTACCACTATATACAGTATGGGGGGCTGGATTATGTCACAGACTACTGTGATCACTTTATAAAGTACTGGGGCGGGTAGGGTTAGGCCAGTCATCTCACCGGCAGATTACAGACTGTGTCACTGACTCACTATATACAGTACTGGTGGGTTAAACAGTGTCACTATATACAGTAATATGGTGTCAGACCATCTCACAGACAGTGGGCACAGGGTACCTCCTTTTGCAGACATGTAATCTGATTCACATTTTTTTCTGTAATAAATATAAAAAAAAAAAAGATGTATTAAATTCACTTTTTTTGGGGTGAGGGGGCCCTTCTTAGATTCTTGCACCTGGGCCCTGTGATTTCTAGTTACGTCTCTGATGAACAAGACAGAATGATTCAGTTAAAGCCCAGGAGTCCTATAATGACATCACTACTGATTGCAAGGCCAGATGGATCCCCTAGAGTTGCAGGCCGTGTTTTAATTGAGACCTCTGAGACTCCTGCATATATACAAGTGGTGCAGGACAAAGATAGGGTTTGATACTGACGACTTCTGTATCAGTTACCTTCATCCACTGGTAGAGTAGTTGGATTAATGGTGGCCAATAGCCTCTAGAATTTAACTGATGAAATAAATACCATTAGCATATAAGCAGGAATAAGTTCCTAAATTCAAATCACTTTTAAAGTATAAATATTGTATGCAGCTGAAATAACGACAGCAAAGTGTTCATTTATGATTGTGGTCAAGCATTTGGATGTTATAATTGTTATAAATGTGCTTAAATTTATCTGAAATTGTGATTTGCATTTTATGAATTGCTATTAATAGTCAAGTGAAAAAAAATTAAACTCAATTCAAATGCAGTATGCAGTCATTATAATTTTTTATTCAATTGTCCACTATGTTTTTCCTTCATACTACACATCTTTTACTTTCATGAATGTCTGTGAAAGAGTCTGCAAAAAACAACATTAAAAAGTAAAATTTCTGCACCATGTAGTGTTTTTGTTCTTAAATTTGATTTACCTGTTATATTGTATACCTTATTATGCCACCTTAAAGGGACACTGAACCTGATTTTTTTCTTTCGTGATTAAGATAGTGCATGCAATTTTAAGCAACTTTCTAATTTACTCCTATTATCAAATTTTCTTAATTCTCTTGGCATCTTTATTTGAAAAGCAAGAATGTAAGTTTAGATGCCGGCCCATTTTTGGTGAACAACCTGGGTTGCTCTTGCAGATCGGTGGATAAATTCAACCACCAATAAACAAGTGTTGTCCAGAGTCCTGAACCAAAAAATAGCTTAGATGCCTTCTTTTTCAAATAAAGATAGCAAGGGAACAAAGAAAAATTGATAATAGCAGTAAATTAGAAAGTTGCTTAAAATTGCATGCTCTATCTGAATCATGAAAGAAAAATTTTGGGTTTAGTGTCCCTTTAACTAATTTAACTGACAGCTATTCAAATAGGTTGGAATGATTTAGAAGCCCTAAACTCCAAAGATATATACTATTGTTTTACAGACAACTAGAATGGTGATCTTTAAATGGATAATGCACTCATGCGAGCAGCAAGACTTTGCTACACTGAAACCAGCTGTAGGAACACCCTTTTAAACAAACTGCTATCGTTAACAACACAAAGAAACTAAACTCCCTAGAAACTAAACTCCCTAGAATTTCAACATAAACAGAACCCTAGTTACTCGAGGATCCAAATAGAATTAACTAAAGTCAGGAAGGAGTTAAATCATTTATTGACTAGGGAGGCCCAGAGGCGAGCTCTCCACCTAAGAAAGATGTACTTCCATGAGGGAAATCACACTGGTGCCTTCCTGGCAAGAGCTTTAAGAGCAAAAACAGCCAAAACACATGTATATAATATAAAAAAAAGAAACGGGTCTATGACACATGATAGCAAACAGATAGCTGATCAATTTAGTAAATATTATCATCAACTTTATAACCTCGGGGAAAACACCTCTTCTACCCATATAACACAAATGTGCAACTATATTGAAGGAGCACAATTAAATACACTCACGTCTGCTCAAAAAGATAAACTAGAGGAACCTATTACACTGTTGGAAATTCTTAACACTATCAAAGATCTTCCTCTGAGGAAAAGCCCCGGCCCAGATGGCCTTACAAATGCTTACTATAAACAATATAAAACTCTGCTAGCCCCACACCTACTAAAACTGTTTCACTCACTAGATGACAACAATCCACTATCACCTGTAATGCTAGAAGCACACATAGCAGTTATACTAAAACCAGACAGAAAACCTGAAGAAACCAGTAATTAGAGACCAATTTCGCTGCTGAATTCGGACCTAAAGATCCTGGGCAAAATCTTATCTTAAAGAATAAATTCCATTACACAAGAATTGATCCATACGGATCAAGTTGGTTTTGTCCCATCCCGTGAGGCACGTGATAACACCATAAGAGCGCTTCTTTTGGCCTCACATGCCAAACATAATAAAATCAAATCGGCCTTTATAACAGTCGATGCTGAGAAAGCTTTCGACCGTATCAATTGGAACTTTCTCAGGGTCACATTAAAGTCTTTCGGTTTCGGAGAGAAAATGATAACCAGAATTTTTAGCTTATACTCCTCCCTGTCTGCTAAAGTGAAAGTCAATGGCACCCTTTCTGAACCCTTTCAAATTGTCAATGACACTCGACAGGGTTGCCCATTGTCCCCATTACTCTTCATATTGTCTATGGATGTACTAGCATCCTATGTCAGAATGAACAATAATATCATGGGGATCCCAGTTGGCCCACATGACTTTAAAATTGCAATGTACGCGGACGACCTTTTGTTCTCCTTGACTTCACCAAGTGTTACAATCCCTGCCCTATTAGAAACCATCCAAAAATTTAGTAATTTTTCAAATTTTTCCATTAATCTTCAAAAATCAGAAATCCTAAACATTTCCATGGATCCCGTTGACTTTCAACAACTAGCTAAAATTTGCCCCCTCAAATTGCAGACTGTATCTGTTAAATATCTAGGGATTGCTCTCTCCCCCAATGATACTACGCTATTTGAGAAGAATTACAGGCCCTTATTACAAAATACACAAAAATATTTGACAACATGGTCTGCTAGACCTCTGTCTTGGTGGGGTAGGATCCAATCCATAAAAATACCACTTTGCCCAGGATTCTTTACACTTTTCAAGCCATTCCTATATCCCTTCCCAACAGCTACATATCACAACTATAGGCCACCATTAACTCCTTTGTGTGGGGTAGGCACAGACCTCGTATAAACAAAACACACTATATAGGACCACCTAAATGGGAGGTTTGGGTCTGCCAAACATACGGGAGTACTACTTGGCGGTTACCCTACAAAGAGTTTTGGATTGGCAGGGTTCAACGGACACTAAAGCTTGGGTGTCAATAGACTCCCATTTACTTCAGATTCCAAAAGTGGGTGCGGTGTGCTGGGTGCCCAGAAAACTCAGACCAATGCAGTGCACAATATTAGCTATACATAGACACCTCTTTCATACTTGGGACTCGGTGAGATCAACCAAAAATAACATTACTCACTTTTGTTCACCCCTTTTTCCGATCCCCCAGAATGCAGAATTGGTGGGAGGGCTTCACAACAAATACCGCAGAACTCAGGAACGGGATCATACCTGGCCTTTGGCCAAATTTGTAGAAAATGGGAAATTAATAAATATTGATAAATTTATTGGGTTCTGTGGGGGGCGTCCAGGGAGCTGGTTGAAATATGCACAGCTTTCACATTATATAGCATCTTGCCCTCATAAAGCAGACTTATTGAGGCCCCCCACACCTTTCGAAATGATGTGTCTGCAGAATAAAGCAATCCGTCACCCTCTCTTGCTATCTCACAGACATTTACAAACCTCAAGCTCTGAATCACTCCCATCATATACAGATAAATGGCAACATGACTTGCATCTAGACATAGACAAAACAGAATGGGAAAATATTTTCAACAAAACATGCAAATCTTCCACCTCGCCTCAGATTCTAGAATTAAATTTTAAAGTTCTTACGAGGTGGTATTTAACCCCCACTTGCCTACACTCTTGCAGAGGCCTCTAGGTTATGTTGGAGAGGATGTGGAAGCCAGGGTTCTCTAATTCACATATGGTGGCACTGCCCCAAGATAACCCCTCTTTGGCAGTTAATTGAATCATATTTTCAGAAAACCCTCATACAGGACCTCTCTTTGACTCCCAGAATAGCATTATTAAATGACCTTCCCAGAGTTAAATGTAGATTGAGATCACGTCTCATGCAGATCTGTCTCAACTCCGCGAAATCATTGATAGCCAGACACTGGAAGAGCCCCCTGACACCCTCTAAAATGATGTGGACTGACAAATTTGATGACCTTTTGGACTTAGAGGAATATGGCCATCTGAAAAACAACTCCCGCATATCATTCCCAGAGATTAAGTTCTTATGGGATGAATCCCTACATAGCTCATAACACATCATACTACATAATGGGTCCAATGGGGAATTAACTTCCACGCATATTTAGATTGGTCTCCTCCCTCCACGCGAATCTTTCTTCCTCCCCCACTTGCTCCTTTTTCCCCCCTCTTTCTCTTCCCTCCTTTCTCCTTTCCTCGATCCCTCTCCCTTTTTATTATGCCATGCATTCTGGTTGACTAAGAAATGTTTTGATTGAAATTCTTTTACATTCATCCACTGTGAAAGTGGTTTTTCATCGACAACAGCTTACATTGCAGAAGAGACCTAGTATACGGACAAAACAACATGGCATGGAACCTTATAACCTAGGAAAGGGAGAGGACTTATTCTGTTTGGACTTTTTGCCTCAATCTGTAGTTGGCAGTGTTAACAAAGTTTTTTGTATTTGTTTGTATAAGTTTGAGTTGAAGAAAGAAATACAACAAAAAAGACAGAAAAGTAACATGAGCATGTTTTCTTTGATGCCAAATGTTATCTGTACTTTATCAAACTAGATAATTTTCGGTATCTGTTATTACCTAATGTATGTATACTTTCTTCAACAAATAAAAAAACAAACAAAAAAAAACAAAACAATGTAATACAAAATGAATTTAATACATTATAGGGGAGAAAAAAATTCAGTTCAATAATCTGAATATTATTAAACACAAATTTAAAAATAAAACACAGATATATAAATATACACATTTTATAGAGAACATATGTGTATTAAGCATTTCTTAAGGAAACTAAACATTTTTTCATTAAGAACAATATTAAATTATGTTAATGTTAACGATCATGATGTCTCCCAGACACTAATTTAAGCATAGTAATACATTAATATTGTAAAAAGTTGTATATGAATGCAATAATAATTTGTTCATATTATCATATTTCAGTTTTGTATTTAAAAAACTATATACCAATATATCGGAAATCAGCAGGTCAAAAAATAAAAAAAGATTACACGTTGAGGGCCAGATTACGAGTGGCGCACTAACAGTAAAGCGCAAGCGAATAGGAGTTTATCGCAGCAGTTTGCATGCTATGAGTGTAGCGTTCATATTACAAGTTGAAAGTAAACGTGATCGCTTGCGCACAATTGAATTTAATGAGCGTCGGGATAGCGCTTCCTCAGAGCCCTGGTTAACTGTTTTGTAAAACAAAAAAGTGTCACAAAACACATCAAAAATATATTAAAAAATACAGTTACAATCATAATAATATTATCTAATTAAAAATATTTTTTAAAAATTGCACTAAAAAAGTTATAAGGACTCAAAGATATGAGGTCTCAGGTGTCAGAGATACATATAGATACTGTTTATATATATATATATATATATATATATATATATATATATATATATATATATATGTATATATATATATATATATATATATATATATATATATATATTATATATCTATGTTTAAATATTTATATATGTGTATAGAAATCTGGGTAATCCTAGAATTACCCAGGTAAAACAGTAATTACCCAAGCGGCTGTGGGTATAGACCGATGTACTGTAATTCCCCCATCTACACTATTTCTTTGTCTCCGCCTGGAAGTGGGCACCCCACCGATCCTCTGGCATCCATCCCAAGTGAACCTTGGGGAATGAGGTTTACAAGGGGGGCTTCAACCCCCTTGAACCCCCAGGCAGAGACAAAAAAGATAGTGAAGATGGGGGAATTACAGTGCATGCTATATATGTTTGATGCGGTGACTCCGCACTCTGAGGGGATTTATTATCATCAGGGTTTACCCACAGCCACTTGGGCAATGTCTGTTTTACCTAGATAATCCTAGGATTACCCAATATCTGACTTTACCCACAACATATATATGTTTATATAGTGGCTTGAGAAAGGGCACTGCATGTCGCCTATGCTTGTTTGCTTTGCTTGGAATAAATTCACTAAAGTAATCCTGGGGTGCTGCAGTCTTCCTCTCCTATATATATATATATTTATATATATATATATATATTTATATATATATATATATATATATATATATATATATATATATATATATATATATATATATATATATATATATATATATATACAAACCCAATTCCCAAAAAAGGTAAAAAAAAAACAAGCAAAAAGAGTGATTTGACATTCCATTCATCCTGTACTATATTGAAATCACATTATCAAGACATTATTTGATGTTTTGCTTAGTTGTTTTAATGTATTTTTGAAAATGTAAACTCATTTCAATTCTGATGACTGCAACATGTTCCAAAAAAGTTAGGACAGGGACAATTTAGGACTAATGGCGATGCGAATGTGATGTGAAACAGGTGAGGCAATCATGTAATCATAGTATATAAGGAGCCTCCAAAAAAGTCCTAGTCCTTCAAGAGCAAGGATGGGTCAAGGCTCACCAATCTGCCAACAGATGCATCAGCGAATAATCCAACACTTTGAGAACAACCTTACCCAAAGAGAAATCGGTAGGATTTTGGGCATTCCATCTTCTGCAGTGCACAATATAATTAAAAGTTTTAAGGAATCCAGTCAAATTTTGGTGCATAAAAGGCAAGGCCAAAAACCACTTCTGACTGTGCATGATCTCCGATCTCTCAGACATTACTGTCTCAAAAAATGTCAAGAGTCTGTAATGGATATCCTGACATGGGCTCTGGAATACTTTTGTAAATCTTTGTCAGTCAACACCATACACCGCTACACCCACAGATGCAAGTTAAGGCTTTACTATGCAAAGCAGAAGTCATACATCAACACTGTCCAGAAGTGCCACCGACTTCTCTGGGCTTCTTCACATCTGAGATGGACAGTAGCATAGTGGAATCATGTTTTGTGGTTCTGCTAGTCAACATTTCAATAGTTTTTGGAAAAAACAGCAGTCGTGTTCTCGGAGCCAAAGAGTAAAAGGACCATACAAGCTGTTATCAGCATCAGGGCGAAAAGCCAGCATCTGTCATGGTATGGGGGTGTGTCAGTGCCCATGGCATGGGTAACTTGCAAATCTGTGAGGGCACCATTAATTCAGAAAGATATGTATACATTTTAGAGCAACCTATGTTGCCATCCAGACGTCATCTTTTCCAGGGACGTCCCTGCATTTTCCAGTAGGACAACGCCAAACCACTGCCCGGATTACAAGTGCATGGTTGCGTAAGCAGAGAGTGCCGGTGGTAGCATGGCCTGCCTGCAGTCCTGTCTCCAATTGAGAATGTGCGGCGCATTATTATGAAGTGCAAACTAAGGCAACGAAGGCCCCATACAGTTGCGCAGCTGAAGACATGCATAATGGATGAATGGGGGGGGAAATTCTGCTTGCTAACTTAACCAACTGATGTCTTTAGTGCCCAAATGCTTAATAAGTATTATTAAAAGAAAAGTTGATGTTACACAGCGGTAAACAGTCGACTGTCCCAACATTTTTGGAGTGTGTTGTATTCATCAGATTTGAAATGAGTGTATATTTTAAAAAATACATTAAATTCACAAAGTAAAGCATCAAATAATGTGTAAATGTGTTTTCAATATAGTATAGGGTGATATGAATTTTCAAATTACTCATTTGTTTGGTTTTTTGCATTTTCCATACTGTCCCAACTTTTTCGCAATTTTGGTTGTGTATATAAACACAAATATATATGTACACATATATAGACATATATGTTAGTGCATTGAAGCAGTTAAAGGGGCAGTCTACACCAGAATTTTTATTGTTTAAAAGCATAGATATTCCCTTTATTAACCATTCCCCAGTTTTGCATAACCAACACAGGTATATTAATATACTTTTTACCTTTTTGATTACCTTGTATCTAAGCTTCTGCAGACTGTTTATTTCTGGGGGGGTTTTACAGACTTGCAGTTTAGCCAATCAGTGCTGACTCCTAGGTAACTCCACGGGCATGAGCACAATGTAACTCCACAGGCATGAGCACATAGCAGAATATGTTCTAAGTATTCTTAAATAGATATTCATATATATATATATATATATATATATATATATATATATATATATATATATATATATGTATATATATATAATGCAAGATAAATAAAATCTAACTTTTAATAGTACAAAAAGAGGTTAAAATTCAGGGATAAACATGACGTTTCGATGCCTAACTGGCATCTTTTTCAAATGTCCCAAAGACAAGCAAAATGGTTCCAAGGAGGTCACATCAGCTATGTGATGTTCCCAATGAGAGCATAAAGATACTGGCAGTATGTGCTTTACTTATACTGGTAATAAAGTTGACATTGAGGCTGCAAACAGCTGTAGACAATCTGTTTTGCGCCGTACCGAGAAGTATAATTCCCACCCACATGTGTATTGATAGGCTGAACTGCTGTGTGTCAACGGAGTTGTTTTACTTCAACCTCATGGCTAATTAGCATAATTGTAGGTGTTCCATTGCGATGACGTTGCTTGGCCATTCGTATGGCTGTTTGTTCAAGCGTCATGATATACGCCCACTCCTCACGTGTATTAGGAGCTCCACCAATCAGGAGGCAGACCTTACATGAGTGACGATTCTGAATGCTTCTGGCATAACAATGCCGTATCTTTCATATAGAATCTTCTCAGGTCACAGGTAGTTTCCATACGTGGTTAAACTGTTCATCGTCCTCTATAGGAACAGTGTTTTGCTTGAAGGTAAAATCCGAGGTGTAATACACATTAATCCTAGTCCATCCGACTCATAAATGCCCCACATATTGCAGGTACACCTCTAGCAATTGACAAAAGGCTTCCATTTAAAATTTACAATTGAGAGCGAAGTTCCGGTCAGACACACAGTATAACACCAACGTGTGGGGAATAATAACATCTCTCATAAGTATATGTATACAATGTCCAGTAATTTTTTTAAGCCAGATAGAAAAAGTGTGAATATAGCAAAAAATAAAGAAAAAGGAAAAAAAATAAGAACATAATTGAAGCTGTGTCAATGAGCAAGTCCCATATCATGTATTAACACAATAAACCAGCAGTGGAAACATCTTCACATTTTGTCTGGTATGTGGAATAAAGGACCCAAAGTCCAATTTTATGTTAAGTCCTTTAGGGAACACCGTGTCCAACATGTAAATGCATCTGGATTCCAGTCTCAATAACATTTTGTCCCGGTCTCCCCCACTCCTGGGTGCAGGTAGATGATCACTGATCATACAGTGTAAACTAGAGTTATTATGTTTGTGTGTGGCGATGTGTCTGGCAACTGGCAGATCTGATGTTCCTTTTTTCAGTGCCTCTCTAATGGAGCACCTATGATTCGCCATTCTATCTTTAAACGGGGTGGACGTTTTCCCCACGTAGAATAGAGAACAGGGGCAAATCAGGATATATATGACAAAAGAGCTGTTGCAGTTCAAGTCAGTGTTAAATCACCAAATGGTTGATCTGAATGAGGTAAGTGCAATTTTAACTTTTTTAATAGGGGACCCATATGTGAATGAATGTGTATGAATAATCTAAAAATATCATACTGTTAAAGGACCACTCAGTGCAGTAGAATTGCATAATTAACAAGTGCATAATAAAAAGACAAAGATTTAAGTCCTTAAGGAACGGGCATTTCAGACAAAAACTTCCACAAAAGACCAGAGCATTTTTAGCATTTTTGCCATCACTACATTTAAACAGAAATAGAGGCTTTTTATATTTACCTATCAAAACTATATATATATATATATATATATATATATATATATATATATATGTAACACCCTTTCCTGACCTTCCCTGAGGTGGGTGATAGTGTAATGCTGTCTACCTGTTTTGTGTATGAGAACTAAGCCTCCGCAGAGTGGGAGTAGGAGGGGGGTTGAAATCAGGTATATAAGGGATGCCTGTATGACGCAGTGCCTCCACCTATAGGGGACACCCTAGAATAATAGGGTGTGGGGTCCTATAAGATTTTAGTACAAAAAGAAAACAAGTAATAACCACACAAGAAATCTTCAAATAAAATGTTGCTTTGATTATTATAAAGTGTTTAACCAATAACATACAGTGCAACAAATACAAATAATAATATTAATCACAATATCTTCTTATGACATCAGTATACCTTTTTTTAACTCAGAAGTCCTTCATGAGCTCATGAAATAATAACATAACTGTTGTTGTAAAATACTTTGAGGTGGTGCTGTACAATGCAATTTCATATACTAAATAGAATTTAGTTGAGGTAATTATCCCTTGCTGCTTGTGAACGAAGCTAGAGAGCGCTGCTTGTGATCGATGCAGTGCTCAAGAAAACTTCTCCTCAGAAATACTGAATAACATAAGTCTCTACCTTATTACTGAATTTCAGCAATCCACTTGCCTTATACTGCAAAGTCAGTCACTCTTTTACTACAAACAGCTGCAGAAATCTCACAGTTATGCCCTTATGTAATGTAGCTTTATAAATCCAGTCAGTGTATTTGTGCAAACTGTTCAGGCAGAATAACTTATAGGATATTCTCTGGGTTATCTCTTTAATATACATCACACTCAGTTACTTCCTTATGTAATGCAGCTGTGCAATCCATTTAGTGTATTTATGCAACTGTTTAGGCAGAATAACTTCTAGAATATTCTCTGGGTTATCTCTTTAATATACAACAACTCTGCAGCACATCACACTCAGTTACTTCCTTATGTAATGCAGCTGTGCAATCCATTAAGTGTATTTATGCAACTGTTTAGGCAGAATAACTTCTAGAATATTCTCTGGGTTATCTCTTTAATATACAACTCTGCAGCACATCACATATGACTAGTATATCTTTTCTCTTGCATTTAGTTAACATGAAGTTATGGAGATCTTAAAACAGCAGATAATGGCTGACACTCACAGTACAAATAAAAGGTTCCAACTTCTGTCTTCAGCAGCCACATGTAGCAATGTCTGAACTGTCTCTGGAATCCATGCATTAGTCTGAATAACTTCTTTCAGCTTGGAAACAGCAGCTTTCTTCCCCCATCTCAAAGTCTGTGCAAGCTCCACACTTCTCTTAACACCTCAGAAAATCTCCTCAGCACTAACACTCCTCCCCCTTCCCAGATGGCATTTCTCTTCCTCAATACAACTATTACAGCAGCCATCTTGGGTAAGGGCAAGGTCCTTACATACTCCCCCCCCAAAAAAAAACTTGCTGTCCCCAGCAAGGGGTACAAGAGCAACACATCAATACATTTTCTTTAGCAAGTCTACTAACAAAATCACATATTCATCATGAGTCAAATTATGGTTAGGGTATACATCTTTCAAAACACATCGTACAGCAGATGTTAGAGCAGGCAACAAGGGTTCAACATTATAACCAGGGTTTCCTAGTGTATCATATGTCAATTTCTTTGGGGGATGTCTCTTTCTTGCTGGTCTTTTCTCTCTATAGGGACTTCTACTATCATAATGTATAGGGTTTGGAGATTCCCTATCTGGTATAGGACTATTAGGGAAGGATGGCATATCAGGTTCAGAGGTTGGGGCAACAGAGGAGGCATGCTCATCATTATAGGTCTCTCTTTGCAATGGAGATCTCATTTCAGGGTCCGATTGAATTGATGATTCTTCATGTGGGATACTATATTCATTATTAATTGACATGCTTGGGCCTTGGTCCTCATGATATGTAACATCATGCTGGAATTGAGGTATAGGCAACAAATGATTCCAATGCCATGTCTTCACAACACCATTTTCATCTGCTATCTGAAAAACTGGAAGACCTGGCAATTGTCTGACTATTCTATAGATACTATTCCTCCATCTAGGAGCTAACTTGTGCTTGCCTGGTATCCCTAAATTCTGTAAAAGGACACGGTCTCCTGGTTGCAAATCCTGATGTTTTATTCTCTTGTCATATCGTTGTTTATTAGCCTCATTTAATCGAGCAGTAGCTTCTTCAGCCAACTTATAAGCTGTTTGTAAACTCTCCTGCAATCGCCTGACATACTGATAGTGACTCTTAAGAGAAACTCCATCTGATGACACCCCTAACTGGAGATCTATAGGTAGTCTCGCTTCTCTCCCAAACATAAGGAAGTATGGTGAATAACCTGTGGAATCATGTCGGGTGCAGTTGTAGGCATGAACTAGTGCTTCTACTTGACGACTCCAAGTTCTCTTTTCAGACTCTGGCAGGGTCCCTAACATATTTAGCAAAGTTCTGTTAAACCTCTCAGGCAAAGCATCTCCTTCTGGATGATAGGGAGAAGTTCTTGTCTTCTTAATTCCCAAAACATTCATCATTTCTTTAATGAGGCGACTCTCAAAGTCTCTACCTTGATCAGAATGCAGTTTCTTAGGAAGACCATAATGAATGAAAAACCTTTCCCAAAGAACTCTAGCCACTGTACTAGCCTTCTGGTCCTTTGTTGGGAAGGCTTGAGCATAATGGGTATAGTGATCTGTTACAATAAGAACATTTCCAATGCCACGAGAATCTGGCTGAATGCACAAAAAATCCATGCAAACAAGATCCATGGGGCCTTCACTTTTCAGATGACCCATAGAGGCAGCTCGAGTTGGAAGAGTTTTCCTCTGTACACATCTAAAACATTTATGAATGTAGTCTTCTACATACTCTCTCATCTTTGGCCAATAACATCTATCCTGCAAGAGGCCAAACGTTTTTTCTATCCCAAGATGTCCGTGCTGATCATGCAAGGATGACAGAACAAGTTTTCTTAGTTTGGCAGGTAACACCAATTGTCTTTGATCTGGATGATTGTGGTATTTAACTACTCGAAACAGAAGTCCATCTTCAATTTGAAACTTATCCCACTCTCTATTTAGTGGACCAGACCATTCCCTAGGAATTCTCTTCAGTAAGTGTGGGCTATCAGTTTGAACAGCTTTTCGAAGTAGTCCAATTAAAGGATCTTGTTCCTGTGCATTTATTAATTCTTCAGGAGGTATTCGAGACCATCTGGCTAATTCCACTACAGATGGTTTACAATAATATACAGGCAGAGCTTGTGGATGACATCCCAATGAATCTACTGCTCTCAAATCTGAAAAAACAGAGGTTTCGTCTTTGAAGACACTGGTTTGGCAGAATGCTCTCACACCAAGTGAAGGAATTTCTTCCCATTGAGAATCACCTGTTTGTTCTGGTAGTCCTGGTCGTCGGGACATTGCATCAGCCCCTATATTCTTAGGCCCTGGCTTGTAACTTAAAAGTGTAATTTGATAGTGCAGCCAACCACCGATGACCGGTTACATCCAACTTTGCTGTAGTCAAGATGTAGGTAAGTGGATTATTATCTGTTCGAACTTCAAATTCTACTCCATAAAGGTAATCGTGGAGCTTACCCACTACTGCCCATTTCAGAGCCAAGAACTCAAGCTTGTGGACTGGATAATTCTGTTCACTCTTAGACAAACTCCTACTTAGATAAACAACAGGTCTCAACCCTCCAGGGTACTCTTGGTGTAAAACTGCCCCCAAACCCACATAGCTAGCATCTATATGTAGCACATAAGGTTTCTCGGGATCTGCATAGGCCAAGACAGGTGCCTCAGTTAAATTTTTCTTTAAATTCTCAAACGCTTTGGAGCACTCTGATGTCCACCGAGTTCCCAAAGGAGTTTTTGCATTTAGTGGCTTTTTAGGATCATCTTCACTATGTTTCAGCAAGTCATTTAGGGGTCGAGCTAACTGGGAGTATCCTTTCACAAATCTTCGATAGTATCCACAAAATCCAAGAAATGATCGAAGTTCACCAATGTTGTTAGGCTGTGGCCATGCGGTTACTGCTTCCACCTTAGCAGGGTCTGTAGACACCCCTTCTGCCGAGACCACATGACCTACATAGGTCACAGATGATTGCCCAAATCTACATTTCTCCGGACTTAACTTTAGGCCTTCTTCGTGAAGACGATCCAATACTTTCAGCAACCTTGTCTCATGTTCTTCCAAAGTACTACCGAATACAATAAGGTCATCTAGATAGACAAGACACTCACGTCCATTCATATCTCCCACAGTACGTTCCATTAGCCTTTGGAATGTGGCTGGAGCTCCACAGATCCCTTGTGGCATCTGTGTAAACTGATAGAATCCTAGTGGACAAATAAAAGCTGTCTTCTCTTGGTCTTCTTCAGTCATCCCTACCTGAAAATAGCCGGATCTCAGATCCAGAACACTGAACCAGCGGCTGCCATTAAGACAATGTAAAATCTCTTCAATTCGAGGTAGGTCATATTGGTCAGGTATAGTTCTTCGATTGAGAGTCCGATAGTCAATGCACAAACGTATAGACCCATTCTTCTTTCTAACCACTACAATGGGTGAAGCCCATGGACTGCGAGAAGGAACAATTATTCCAGCTTTTTCCATCTCAGCCAAAATGGCACGAACATCCTCAACATCACGAGGAGGCAATCTCCTAGGGCATTCCCTAAAAGGGGCAGAATCTGTTAGGCGAATGGTATGAAGCATATGTTTTGAACGTCCTACATCCATTTCTGCGGCAGAAAAAACTCCTGCACGGGCCTTCATAGCCTTCTGCAACCGCTCACATGCCTCCTTAGGCATTGTAGATCCTTCAAAGTTAAATTGTAGTTTTTCTGTTTCTGTTTTTGAGAGAGAGAAACATTTATGAATAGCCAATGATGAGTCTACTACTGGATAAAGATATCCCAAAGTCTGATTAAAATCAATACCAACAGGGTATGGGGCCAAATTTTGGACCTTAACACTTAACCACTGTGGTGGAGGCCCATCCTTTCTTCTGTGTAAGATTTCAGGTATCAAAATCCAACCCTGCTTGGTTGCTTTTTCATCTGGCGTTTCAAGAATAAAACAGTCCTCTTTGGGTCTGCCGTCAGGGTACACCACCAAACATTTTAACTCTTTCATCCCTCCTGGGGAAATGTAAGTCACTCCGGCAGAACGGTTGTAGCACTGACCAGCATATTGTCTCAAAGATATCTTTTCAACCTCCTGACGTAAAGTTGGGTGTAATGACTTGTCTATGTCTTGCCCCCCAAACTCCATCATGAATTTCCGTAGCAAAGATTGTACATATTTTGTGTTGGTCCCTAGAAATATAGGAGCTTCGGAATCTTTGCAGGTTTCTGGGCAGATTAAAGCCTTCACTTTCTTGGGGTATATCATACTAGTATGTAACTGGACTATACTAATGACTACAGTGACAACTCCATCAACAGCACACCTATTTCCACCCACACCTCTTAAATCAATTTGAGAGGGAGGTTTGATTTTAAGATGTTTAAGGTAAGTATCATAAAAACTACGATAGATTATGGTGCACTGAGATCCAGTGTCCAACAGCGCCTGTGTAGAAATGTTACAAACTTTTACTCCAATAAAAGCCCTTGGCCCAGCTACATCATCTTCAGATAATTCCCTTCTTCTGAGAGACTGTAAGGCTTCCCAAAAAATCACCAGCATATGAATGTATGTTGCTGGGGCAATCCTTTGAGAAATGGCCTATCTCTTCACAAGTGAAACAACTCCCTTTTGGTCGAGTAGTATTTTGGAGTTTTACAGGTAGTTTTGCTCTCTCCAACTCAGCCTTTACTTGGTCAGGCAGTCCATTCTCCATAAGCTCTTTCAACAAAGAATCTGCATTTCTGGAGTCTTCTAATTTTTTTTTAGTCTCACTTTTACCTATGCAAGCTTCGCCAGACTTACGCACAGTGTGGAAACTCATTTCCTCTTCTTGAGTCCTTATCATAGGCATAAGGGCCTCCAATTCTTTTGGTGCTTGAGAGTGCAATTGGGCTCTTAGAAAGATGGCTATTGGGTGGTCTGGTATAATGCCACGAAGGAACTGATCTTGCCTCCGTTTATTCATATCTTGTCGGGTCACTACCCCTTTTCGAACCAATAAGCTGCTCATGTAATCTTAATAGAAAGTCAGACATCTTCTCTGTCTCTCACTGAGTAAGTAACCGAAACTTATACAAGAGATCTTCTGGATCTTCAAATAGACTATACAAGGTCTTTAAGAAAGAGATTAACTCTACAGCAGTAGCTTCAGGGTGTTCCTCTCTATGGTGTTGCAACAATACTTGTGCTGGTGGCCTAACACTTTCTAAGAGGCGGACACACTTCACTGTCTCTGGGCAACTCCATTCTTGCAGCACCATGTTAGCATGATCACACCATGCCGCAATACCCTCCTCTCCTAAGGGTACAGGAAGGTTTCCTGAAAATATCTTTAGTTTCTGGTAACTGTATGTATGTGAGCTGTCTGATGCTTGTAGCCAACATCTTCAGAACTTCAGATAGACTAGACTCCATATTAGATTCATTTTGAGATCCTCTAACACCCTGAACTTCATTTTCCTTGACTATATGCAGTTCTGATTTTATGGCATAAATGAGGGGTAGTCTGACTGAAGGTAGCCCTAGTAGCTGTAGCTCAGAGGGGTTGGGTACTTCTAAGAAACATTGGTTGGTGTCTATTAATATGCTACCCCAAGTGTCATCTGGTACTCTTTTGAATGCTACTATCTTAGGGTACTCTCTTAGTTGAAGTGCTCTCTGGAGTGACTCACATAGTTTATCTCAACTGGTTCCTACTGGTATCCAAGTCACAGCCACTGCCTGCTCAATTGGTACCTTTTTCTGCATTGCCCACTCTCTCACCTCTTCTAATTTTAAAAGATGCATCTCTTCTGATTTTGCCCCGCCTCTCGATCTCAGCAGTGCCTCCATCTGTAATACCCTTTCCTGACCTTCCCTGAGGTGGGTGATAGTGTAATGCTGTCTACCTGTTTTGTGTATGAGAACTAAGCCTCCGCAGAGTGGGAGTAGGAGGGGGGTTGAAATCAGGTATATAAGGGATGCCTGTATGACGCAGTGCCTCCACCTATAGGGGACACCCTAGAATAATAGGGTGTGGGGTCCTATAAGATTTTAGTACAAAAAGAAAACAAGTAATAACCACACAAGAAATCTTCAAATAAAATGTTGCTTTGATTATTATAAAGTGTTTAACCAATAACATACAGTGCAACAAATACAAATAATAATATTAATCACAATATCTTCTTATGACATCAGTATACCTTTTTTTAACTCAGAAGTCCTTCATGAGCTCATGAAATAATAACATAACTGTTGTTGTAAAATACTTTGAGGTGGTGCTGTACAATGCAATTTCATATACTAAATAGAATTTAGTTGAGGTAATTATCCATTGCTGCTTGTGAACGAAGCTAGAGAGCGCTGCTTGTGATCGATGCAGTGCTCAAGAAAACTTCTCCTCAGAAATACTGAATAACATAAGTCTCTACCTTATTACTGAATTTCAGCAATCCACTTGCCTTATACTGCAAAGTCAGTCACTCTTTTACTACAAACAGCTGCAGAAATCTCACAGTTATGCCCTTATGTAATGTAGCTTTATAAATCCAGTCAGTGTATTTGTGCAAACTGTTCAGGCAGAATAACTTATAGGATATTCTCTGGGTTATCTCTTTAATATACATCACACTCAGTTACTTCCTTATGTAATGCAGCTGTGCAATCCATTTAGTGTATTTATGCAACTGTTTAGGCAGAATAACTTCTAGAATATTCTCTGGGTTATCTCTTTAATATACAACAACTCTGCAGCACATCACACTCAGTTACTTCCTTATGTAATGCAGCTGTGCAATCCATTAAGTGTATTTATGCAACTTTTTAGGCAGAATAACTTCTAGAATATTCTCTGGGTTATCTCTTTAATATACAACTCTGCAGCACATCACATATGACTAGTATATCTTTTCTCTTGCATTTAGTTAACATGAAGTTATAGAGATCTTAAAACAGCAGATAATGGCTGACACTCACAGTACAAATAAAAGGTTCCAACTTCTGTCTTCAGCAGTCACATGTAGCAATGTCTGAACTGTCTCTGGAATCCATGCATTAGTCTGAATAACTTCTTTCAGCTTGGAAACAGCAACTTTCTTCCCCCATCTCAAAGTCTGTGCAAGCTCCACACTTCTCTTAACACCTCAGAAAATCTCCTCAGCACTAACACTCCTCCCCCTTCCCAGATGGCATTTCTCTTCCTCAATACAACTATTACAGCAGCCATCTTGGGTAAGGGCAAGGTCCTTATATATATATATATATATATATATATATATATATATATATATATATATATATATATATATATATTTTAGTAGACAACCCAAAGTATTGATCTAGGCCCATTTTGGTATATTTCATGCCACCATTTCACCGCCAAATGCGATGAAATTAAAGAAAAACATTAACAATTTTAAGTTTCTCACTGAAATTATTTACAAACAGCTTGTGCAATCATGGCACAAATGGTTGTAAATGCTTCTCTGGGATCCTCTTTGTTCAGAAATAGCAGTCATATATGGCTTTAGCATTGCTTTTTGGTAATTAGAAAGCCGCTAAATGCCACTGCGCACCACATTTGTATAATACCCAGCAGTTAAGGGGTTAATAAGGTAGTTTGTAGGGTTAATTTTAGCTTTACTGTAGAGATCAGCCTCCCACCTGACACATCCCACCCCATGATCCCTCCCTGACTCCCCTCAAACAGCTCTCTTCCCTCCCCCACCTCACAATTGTCTCCGCCATCTTAAGTACTGGCAGAAAGTCTGCCAGTATGAAAATAAAATCCTTTTTTTTTTTTTGATAATTAAAAAAAAATATATATATATATATATATATATATATATATATATATATATATATATATATTTGCTGCAGTGTAGATTCCCCCCTAACCCCCCAACCTCCCTGACCCTCCCAAAAAAAGCACTCTAACCTTCCCCACTCTACCTATTTGATGCCATCTTAGGTACTGGCAGACAGCAAGTTTGCTGAAAATTCGCCTTTTTTCTTTTTAATATATTAAGAAGTGTAGCTGCCCCCCCTTAATACCCTACCACCCTCCCCTTCCCAGATCGCTTTTTGTTAACAGATCCAACATGGGATCCCCCTCATTGCCCCTACTCCCTCCTTCCCCCTCAATGACGCTTTTTAAAAAAAAAATTAGTCAATGTAGCATGGCCGAATGGTCTCACCCACTCCTGCCCTCTTCCCGCCTCCTCCAGTGATGGGCCGCCCACCCACCTCTCTCCTTAACGATCGGCATCACCGCTGTCCGATGCAGAGAGGACCACAGAGTGACACCCATCAGCCAATTACAAACTAGTATACGTATACCCTGTGAGCTTGAGTACATGCTCAGTAGGAGCTTGTTCCCTAAGTGTGTTTATAAAAAATTTGGTAATGAAAGTAAATTGGAAAGTGTCTTAAAACTGCATGTTCTATCTATCTGAACCATAAATGTTTATTTTGAATGGGTATCCCTTTAAATTCCAAAAAATATTTGTTTCTGAATGTTATGGTGTGATGTAGGCAATGAAGCTTTATTATATAATTAGGGATTCTGTATAGTTTGTAGGAGAAGTGATGCTGGCATTAGTTTTTTTAATTAATTGGAGTCCTACAGAAACACCCTCAAATGTAATTTTTTTCCAACAAATTTTAATGGAATTTTTAACTTAAACACCCACCTTAAATAGTATTCCACATAGGGATCTATACACACTTCTCATCTGAAAATCATTAAACAGGAACAGCAGGCACCAACTTCCTGTGATGACATCATCACAAAATTAACTAAAAAAACTACTAAACTAAAGTTTAGAAAAAAGTATTGAAAACAAATTTCCACATCCAAATAAACACCAGGAGGGCTAAATCGCATACTTGTGCTACATATTCTATGCATAGATCATAAAAAATAAAAAATGATCCGTCATCATGGCAACAGGAAAAAAAAAGTCAAATTACAAAAACGGAAGTTGCTGCCTTCTGTCCCTAGGTTATTTACATATATACACAACTTACTAAGTCTATCTCGCACTAATCCTAACTGATTTGAGTAAGATGACCAAGAGATATGATCTAAGATAAAACTTAAGCACATAGTTAATGCAAACAAAGAAAACAAAAACAAACAGCAACTAAATTATCTTTCATCCAAAAATCATGAGAGCCAGACTTGATTATTGAGACCCTAGGGTGCACTCATTTGCAGCTTATAAATCCACTTGATCTCTCTTCTGAGTAGTAATTTATTCACATTCCCACCTCTGGGGGGTCTGTTGACTTAATCTATAGGCATACAGAGAAGATCCGTGACCGTATGTTTCTCTTGCAAAAAATGCAATGCCACTGGCTGGTCCATCTTTCCTTTCTTCAGCACTTGTCTTATGCTTGACAGGTGATTGGCCATTCTGTCCTTCAGGGGGCACTCCATTTTGCCTACATAGGTAAGGCCACCATGAAGGTGGTTCAGTGCTTGCAGCTTGGTCATCTTACTCCTTATTCTAGCACTCTCAAAACTTTTTACTGAAAATCCTCTATCAAGGAATTTGTGAGTCATTTCCTCCTCCCTAACCTTTATCTGTCTCTCATCAGAGACAATTCTATTGATCCTTGAAAATTGGCTAATAGGTAAGTTATCCAATAGTGATTTGGGGTGAAAACTCAAAGCTAAAAGCAGTGAATTTATATCCTTCACATAAAGGTCAGTCTGTAGCATCCCTCCCTGCTTCACTACCATCACATCCAAGTATGGAATATGAGTGTAGCTCATAGTAAATCTGATTTTCGAGGGAATCCTATTCAACTTGTTAATAAACTCAGTCAGTTTGTCCATGGTGTCAGTCCATACAAAAAACATGTAATCTATATATTTACAATAACCTTTTATCTTGTCACCAAATTCATTATCTCCCAAGATGTGTTGCTGTTCATATTCAAACATAAACATGTTGGCCAACGATGGGGCCACATTCCAACCCATTGCTGTCCCAACCTTTTGTCTATAGTATGACTTCTCAAATTTAAAATAATTGTTAGACAAATCAAAATCCAACAGTTCCAATAGAAAACCGCTACAAGGACCATTATACTGATCACTTTTTCTGATAACCCCCAGCACACAATCAATGCCCTCCTGTATGTCTATGTTAGTATACAGACTAGAAACGTCTAAGGTTACTAAAATCATATCAGGCCTTATTTTACCAATATCTTTTAATCTTTGCAAAAAATGAGACGTGTCTTTTATCACAGTCACTAACTCCCATACAAAGGGCTGAAGGTAAAAATCTATAAACTGTGCAATGGGCTGCATCACAGATCCCCTAGCCGACACAATAGGGCGACCAGGTGGTGCCAACGGATCCTTATGGATTGTGGGTAAGCAGTATAGTATAGGTCTAATGGGAATTTTCTGAGTAAAAAATAAAGCAGTTTCCTTATTAATATGCCCCCCTGCAACAACCATACTGATCAATCTATCAGCTTCTCTTTTGATATCAATGGTGGGGTCACGGTCTAGCTTCTCATGCACTGAAATATATGTCAATTGTCTCAATTGTCATTTTGATAGGAGCTATATTTTTGTACCACAATGCCCCCACCCTTATCAGCCCCCCTGATCACAATACTGTTATTTTTCTTTAAAGTGTCAGGTGCGTCCAGTTCAGGTTTAGTTAAATTAAAGAAACATTTCTTAGGGTGCATCATGACATCTTGTCTAACCCTATGGCAAAAGGTAGAAATGCTGGCATTAGTACTAGAAAAGTCCCTAGCGATTTACTAGGAATGCGAGCTACACTCATATTCCATACTTGGATATGATGGTAGTGGCGCGGGGGGAGGGGGGATGTGCTACAGGCTTTTGGCTTCCAGTTTTCACCCCAAATCACTATTGGATAGCTTAACTATTAGCCAATTTTCAAGAATCAATAGAATTATCTCTGCTGAGGGACAGATAAAGGTTAGGGAGTAGGAAATGACAAATTCCTTGATAGAGGATTTTAAGTAAAAAGTGTTGAGAGTGGCAGAATAAGGAGTAAGTTGACCAAGAGAGATACAAGCTCTGAACCACCTTCATGTGTCTTTACCCCTAGGTTTAATTTAGTCATTCAGCAGATGAAACAATCAATATACACGTATTGGGACACTCTATCTACAGATGACTCTCTGAAGGGTGTTTTTAAAATCCGCCCTCTGATTGGATATAGGAGAGGAAAAAGTTTGAAGGACCTTCTGGTTCGAACTGACCCTATTCGAAGTTATGACATCAGGAGTTGGGACATTAACCCAGGCTGCCATAGATCAGATGGCTGAATAACCTGCAACAGCCTTATTGTGGGTAATTCGTTGTCACCCTAGGACGGGCAAAAGGACCTATTTGAAGCATAGATTAACCTGTTCTTCGCAGATGGTGGTCTACATTATTAAATGCCTGTGTGGCCTTACCTATGTAGGCAAAATGGAGTACCCCCTGAAGGACAGAATGGCCAATCACAGTCAAGCATAAGACAAGTCCTGAAGAAAGGAAAGAGTGACCAACCAGGGGCATTGCATTTTTTGAAAGAGAAACATACAGTCGCGGACCTTTGCTGTATGCCTATAGATCAAGTCAACAGACCCCTCAGAGGTGGGGATGTGAATAATTTACTACTAAGAAGAGAGATCGAGTGGATTTATAAATTGCAAACAGTGACACCCTGGGGTCTCAATAAGCAAGTCTGGCTCTCATGTTTTTTGGATGAAAGATAATTTAGTTGCTGTTTGTTTTTGTTTTCTTTGATTGCATTAACTATGTGCTTAAGTTTTATCTTAGATCACATCTCTTGGTCATCTTACTCAAATCAGTTAGGATTAGTGTGAGATAGAATCGGTAAGTAATGTGCTCAGTATTTTATGGAGTATGATTTACCCTACTGTGATTTTGATTGGTACTTAAAATTAGTACTTTTGTGTATATATGTAAATAACCTAGGGACAGGAGGCAGCAACTTCCGTTTTTGAAATTTGACTTTTTTTTCTGTTGCCATGACGATGGATCATTTTTTATTTTTTGTTGATCTATGCATAGAATATGTAGCACAAGTATGTGATTTAGCCCTCCTGATGTTTATTTTGATGTGGAAATTTGTTTTCAGTACTTTTTTCTACACTTTAGTTTATTAGTTTTGTTGGTAATTTTGTGATGATGTCATCACAGGAAGTTGGTGCCTGCTGTTCCTGTTTGGTGATTTTCAGATGAGAAGTGTGTATAGATCCCTATGTGGAATACTATTTAAGATGGGTGTTTAAGTTTGTGTTGTATCCTTGATAAAGGTCCCAGGTGGAGGACCGAAACGTTGGATGTTTTTGGGTGTGAAGTGTACCACAATATGTGTATAAAGTGGTAACATCCTTATTGATGGTGCAAGTTATTTCTTTGGAGTGTGTTTGGAGACTCTGCACCGGCCATTGTTACCTTACAGAGAGTGCTAAGGTTGTGTAAGATATATATATATCTGTGTGTGTTGAAAAAAGAGATTGGGAGGTACAGTATTTACTATAAGTAAAAACTGAACTGGAGGCGGTAGATGGTTCCATCAGAAGGTGTAGGTAAGAGCTGCTGGAGTAAACTAAAAAGGTGTGTAGAAATTACCCCCTAATGTCTGCACACAGAATATTGAAAATCGATAGGAAGAGAAAGTGAACTGCACAGCGCTGCACCCTGTTTGTTGTAAGAAATGTAGTTGGACAATTATTATTATGAGGTAAATGTTCCCCTACTAGGAAATGTTGCGCTCAATATATACAGACTTTTACTTATGTATACAGAGATTCACATCACACATGTTGTTAGTATATATTAGGATTTAGGAAAGACCAGAGAAAGATAAGATAATGTCCTTTGAATACTGCAATATATATTCTGTGTATAGATACCAAATATCCACCCAATGCTGTAACGTTCTTATACTGGTTCAATCTGTATATGAATCAGTGTTGATGACAGCGGCAGTGATCGTTAGAGGTTGGCATATGATTGTACAAAAATATATAATAAACTATTGGAAAAGTACATTATGATTAGCTTTAGTTGTATCTGATTACAATTGAGCCGTCAGACAAGATTCTGAAGGAAATATTTGAACACATATATTCCCTGTATAAGCACAATAGCATTTACAATTTATTTGTGTTTACCTATTGGAATGCAGTTGTGGCCTGCAATACATAGGCAGGTCTAAAAGGGTCTAAAAGGGTATACAAAACAAGGCTCTTGGAGCATATCATAAATATTGAAACTGGATTTAAAGGGCATAGCCTGTCTAATCATTTTCTTACACATCACAATAAAAATCCCAAACATCTAAAAGGCACGGTGCTAGAATACATTACACCTGATCCAAAAGGAGGGGACAAAGTAAAAAAACTAAGGCAAAGAGAGACCTACTGGATACATTATCTTAACACACTGTATCCATAGACATTGTTGCCTTCTTATGAACTAATAAACACAAGCATGCATGAATATAGTTCATATAATGTATTCATTATCAGTTGTCAACCCTTACTGGCAATATGTTCTTCCATTAGATCTATCAGATAAGACCCTCCGTTAAACGTTACCAATTCAATAGGTGCCCAGTACCATTAAAAATTATAAAAAATGATATACACATGTTCCAACTTGAGTCTTTTAGCAGGAGCCTATTAAACTCTGATCCTTTTTATTGAATTAGCATTAACCTGCACTTTAATGTTTTCAATATCTGGTATACCAAACACCTGACTCACTTTAAGTAGTAAGTAATAAACAATATAATATACACTAGAAATTTAGTGTCTTTAACAATAGGAAATGTAAAAAGTCAAAAATCCTACTGCATCTTTCCTATTCTGAATGCATTAGTGGATAGTTTACAAAATATGGACTTTAACTGTCAGCAGCCCTTACAACTCTTTAAGGGTGCATGCAATTAACCTCTTTTAAGATATTTAAATCAGCTATCCAATAACATACTCTCTAAAAGTGGGAATCGAAAATGCTATTTTTAGTAAATGTTCTCTTTATTTTATTGTTATATTCATGTAAAAAATACGTTTTTTAGGAATATAAACATAAAATGGATACTTGTATTGGAAAAAGTTTTTTTAACACAAGCCGTTTTTTAACTAATATGATTGGCTACAGATGTATACCAATATGCACCAATCAGGGAACAGCCGACCTCACACACCTACTCCACGCAAACAGCGGGAGAATATAAATACCCTCTGATAAGCCCAATTCAAGACCGCCTCTGATGAAGAAGTCATTTCAGACTTTGAAACGCGTCAGGCTACCTGGGTGTTGAATTCGGCTGTTCCTGTCACTTTTACAATGCACTGTGTTTACATTGTGCTCCTCCTGCACTCTCTTTTAATGATTTTTATTGCTGTTTTGATACCTCATACATAATTGAGGTTTTACTTGTAAGTACCTCTATACCTCAATAAATTTTTCGCTTGTTTTACGGTATCACACTATGTACGGTTCTTTCTTACATCCCTAATATTTATACACGGGAGAGAGGGAAGGAGAACCGACAGTGAGACCCAGACAAGCAGAGAAACGGAAGCCACCACTTATGACCAATAGGAGGGCTCTAACCTGACAGCGGAAGATGCATCCAGACCGGGTCTTTCTCATCACTCACACCTTACCTCATACGATTGGGGGTTCGGAAGTAAGTCGATTGAGAGACTTATTGTGGATAAGAAGTTTGGAGCGCCTACGCTGTATATTTTACTTTATACTGAAAACTCTTTTGCTCCTGTCTAACTTTATACGGACACTAATTTTATATTGTAGTTCATGTTCTGGTGTTGCTTTTGGGTGATAAATTGTAAACGCTATTGTGCTTATACATGGAATATATAAGTCTTCAAATATTTCCTTCAGAATCTTGTCTGACGGCTCAAATGTAATCAGATACAACTAAAGCTAATCACATTGTACTTTTCCAATAATTTATTATATATTTTTGTACAATCATATGCCAACCTCTAACGATCACTGCCACTGTCATCAACACTGATTCATATACAGATTGAACCAGTATAAGAATGTTACAGCATTGGGTGGATATTTGGTATCTATACACGGATTATATATTCTTGTAGTATTCAAAGGACATTATCTCATCTTTCTCTTGTCTTTCCTAAATCCTAATATATACTAACAACATGTGTGATGTGAATCTCTGTATATATAAGTAAAAGTCTGTATATATTGAGCGCAACATTTCCTAGTAGGGGAACATTTACCTCATAATAATAATTGTCCAACTACATTTCTTACAACAAACAGGGTGCAGCGCTGTGCAGTTCACTTTCCCTTCCTATCGATATATATATATATATATATATATATATATATATATATATATATATACATACACATACACATACACACATATATATATGCAGGGCTCAAAATTTCCACTAGCCATTGGCGAGTGGAAATTTAACAGTGGCGAGTGAAAGATAGTAAATGTTGAGTCTGAAGTCTGGTGGCATGCTTTAAGTATCAAAGTTGACACATTGTATTTGCAGAATGTACATTCCTATTGCAGCATTGACAAACATACATTTTGGGATAAGTGCTACAACTGTTATCTAAAGGGATATTATATATCCATGAAAGTGCAAGAAAATGTTATTGATCTAGTGCACTGGTTTTCAAACCTAACAGTCCAGTTTTCAGGATTACCTTGGGTGAGAGTAGGTAAAATAACTAGGTTTAATTATTAGCTGATTATTTCACCTGTGCTCCAGTTCAGATATCCTCAAAAGGAGGACTGTTAGGGAGGACTGAGGGCAGGTTTGAAAACCAGTGCTCTAGGGCCATAGGGACCCAATTAGTTCTTAGACTGATACTTCTGAGCGGGTAAACGGGGCAGAGAAAGAGAGATTTTCAGAGGAAAAGTGAAAGTGGAGGAGAAGGTAGAGTTAAGACAGAATCTAGAAAAAAAAAAGTGTAGAGACATGAGAGAGAATAAAGAAAGAAAGAGAGTAAAGAGAAGATATGGCCTGAGAAAGAAGGAAGAGGGTAAAAAGAGAGATTGAAGAGAGGAGGGAGTCGAGAAAGATAGTAAAGAGCGAGTAAGGAGAGATGATAATAATTTAAAAAAAAATCACCAGGTCTGCTATGACCTTCCATAACTGTCAGCACTCTCTGTATTCTCTCGGTTCAACAACTTCCTTTTTCTATCCAACTGTTTTCTTCCCCAAAACCTATAGTTGATGTTTCTTACTGCTATGAACTTATTTTTGTTAATTTATTACTGCATGTAACATAATTTAATTTGCTAAAGTATAAAATAAAAATATTACAAAATGTTTCACAATGGCTAAACATATGCAAAGAGGGGTGAAGTAGTGGATGTGGTGTGGGTGGGATTAGAAGTGGTGAAAAACATTATGTCCTGGCTAGTAGCTTAAGACTTGAAATTCTGAGCACTGTAAAATATATATATATATATATATATATATATATATATATATATATATATATATATATATATATATATATATAATAAACATAAATTCGTAAATAAATACGAACTTCTATATACAGTTTGGTTAAAAAGAATCTATAAATATAACACTACAGAAAATGGATGCAGCAATAGAACTCCCTTATAATTAACTTCCAAGAGGATAATTGTACAGTTTTCCACTACTTTTTCAGAAATTACATTAAACCCAAAGCAATCTGCAACATTCTAAATAACTCTTTTTCTTTGCAGACTTGTACCCAGTTATCTATATGCCACCCTATTGTAAGAGATCCCTGTGATTTGTTGAGCTACATGTAAAATGACCCACTATGAAAAAGTCAAGCCTGGCTTACTTACTGCAGGTAGACTTCAGCCCTTTTCTTTCTCTATACAAACATGGACTTACATTTCAATGAATAATAAAGCTTATTTATCTTCTTCCAACAACTACACTAGTCAAGATCATAATGGATTTTATACCACTTCCTAAACAACTAGTGCATGAATGTGTGCCTCTATTCATCCTTCATATAGTTTGTCTTCATGATATAACAATCTAATAAGTCATTACATTCAATTTGTGTCAACTTTTTGGAGAGTATTATATAAACAAGTAACTGTAACCTATTCCTCTAGTTATCATCCCTCAATCCAATGGTCAAACCGAGAAGGTCAATCAAGATCCTACCTCATAGCATTCATTAACTCAGCATGATAAATGGAACAATCTTCTAGCTTCAAGCATCACTTGAGTGGTTCTTATTTGTTGCTCTCACAGGTTCATTATCAACATTTTCCCTTCACTATCACCTCAGAAGGCCGTATTATATTTATTTGTCAGGTTTCCCATTGGTATATTATCAGAAAGCTTTTACTACAAAATTGGTACAAGCTCTCCAACAACATTTATCAATGTTTATAACCTACTTTTCTTCTGGGTTACTATGTTTGGCTTTTTAACTGCAACATTAAGTTCAAACATAATTCCAGGAAACTTAGTCTGTGGTATGGAGGTCCATTTTTTGTTTTGTGTTAGGTCAACCTGTTTGCATAGACATTGGCTCTATTGTCTGCTCTATGGATTCCATTCATCTTCTATACTTCACTCTTAAATAACAAGCTATTTTGCACAGAGAGCCAATCTCCAGCCCTTGTCCCTATGGGAGGCCACGCATAGTATATGATTAAAGGGACAGTCTAGTCAAAATTAAACTTTCATGATTCAGATAGGGCATGCAATTTTAAACAACTTTCCAATTTACTTTTATCATCAAATTTGCTTTGTTTCCTTGGTGGTATTTATGAAAAGCTAAACCTAGCTATGCTCAAACTGATTTCTAAAACCGTTAAAAACTGCCTCTCAGCTCAGAGCATTTTGAAAGTTTTTCACAGTTAGATAGTACAAGTTCATGTGTGTCATATAGATAAACATCGTGGTCACTCCTGTGGAGTTATTTAGGAGTCTGCACTGATTGGCTAAACTGCATGTCTGTCAAAAGCACTAAGGGAAGGGGGCAGTCTGCAGAGGCTTAGATACAAGGTAATCACAGAGGTAAAAAGTGTATTAATATAACTGTGTTGGTTATACAAAACTGGGGAATGGGTAATAAAGGGATTATCTATCTTTTTAAACAATAACAATTCTGGAGTAGACTGTCCCTTTAACCATGTTCTGGATGCAAAAAACAGAGGTTTACAATGTAATTACTTGGTGAACTGGAAATGTTATTTGATTTTTGATCATACTTGTGTTGCTGCACTAAATATCCATGTTCCTGACCTTATCTGGGCCTTACCTATTTATTTATCTATCTTATCTATTTTATTCTGAGCACATTGATAAACCTGCTTTGGCTCTCAAAGGGTATGGTATCCCAGTGCAAGTCTTTCCTTTCCTTTGGCTTATCATGGCTGTTTAAAACTTGACACATATTCATTTTTGTAATGGGATATGCCCATATGGAATTTTTTTTAATGCTCCTGTGTGGTATAGACTCTTTTTTTTATTTGTGTGTGCTCTATTGCTTAACTGTAACTACTCTTTTTTGCTTGTCAAAATATGGCATTATGGCTATTTCATATGACTAAACAGGATTTGTTTTAGCCCTGCTCCTGTTTGGATGCTTGTTTAACCATATTACTTATGTATGAGCTTTAGCCTGGTTGATCACCTCTGTTTTTTTAACCCATCCTATTTCTTCATCCAGATACTAACTTAAGTCTCTTTAACAAGGTAATAACCTTTCACAGAACTACACTAATTCCACAAATACTGCTAGTGGATCACATCCTGAGGCAAGCCTAGGGCTTCTGCTTGGTTTATCAAAATCAATCCTCAGGACCTAGGTTCACTGCTTGACTAACATTAATATCTCATAGCATTATCACAGCTGAAGCTTCAGTGGTTAAATAACATTATAGTCAACACATCAGTGCATTCCAGCTTTAATTAGAAACATTTTGTATTAGCATATATTAGTAAAAATGCTTCTAATAAAAACTATAAAATTTGTTGAGATAGCTCTTACTGTGCACTAATTCTTTGCAATCCTTCTACTTAAAAATATATATTTTTTTTACTTTCCTATAAGAGGTGCTTGCTTTTATATATATATATATATATATATATATATATATATATATATATATATATATATATATATATATACACATATACATGCACAACACACATCTACACTCTTTTTTAAAATAAACCTAGTACATATGATAAAGAATGCCAGACAGTTCTGGATTTATCCAATTTCGGAACCCAAATAAAATATACCCAACTGTGCAAGTTATGAGCTATATCAAAGATTTAATTTAATACAAGACTTCAGTCTGGGCACTAGCAATTCTGTTGCTCGTGAATGTTGAAGAAAGCTTATAATGCTTATTTAAGGGGTCAAAATAATTAACCAGAGCTTCCTACTGCTTATTTGCTAATTTTAATATATATATTTTTTATTTAATTAGACACTGGAGATCCTGCTGCTTTACAGCTGGAGTAAGCACTCCAGAATGAAATTACAGGACTGCTAGGAGGCAACTTTAATTTTAAAGCCAGTTAATCATACAAATCTCATAGGGATTTTTTCAAAGTGCATTAAATGTAGGGAATGTTATAAAAATTATAATATAAAATCAACTGATGCTTCTGCCCAATAGAAAAATATGAAATCATTTAAACCTCAAGACCTAAATATTATAAAGTTATTGGAAATGACCCTCCTGTTGAATTGCATGTAGAAAATATTACAGGATGTATCTTCACAATTACACATCAAAGTTTAATCTAATGGGAGCAATTGCAACTTTTGGCATCTAAAATTTCTACATAAAGCTAAATGAGCAATGAAGAGCTCAACTCAGACATTTTTCTATAACATTTTTTATTAGTGTTGGTGTAGATTATTGCATTTTCTATGATTTTGCTTTTACTGTTATGATTGCAAGACTGACGCAATGCTAGGTCTCTTTAGATAACTGATTACTTATGTACATATTTGACAAAGTAATAGGATTTGAATATCCTCCTTCTCATTGGCTGTGAAAGCGACATTATGTTTGAAATACATTGAGTATTGCCTCACATATTTTCCACAGATACATTAGTGAGTTTTGCTGCAATTAACATGGTGCCCAATACATGAAATCTTGCACATAAGAAAAGAAAAATGGCAAAACAGAAAAAGCGAGCACAGCTGCAACAACCTCAAAAACACAATTAAAACACAATCCCCCAGCATAATGGCTGCCTCCATGTGCCCCCCAAATTGTAACATTTCCCCTTTCTTTCCCACCACCAACCTGAATTATTCACACTCTGTCCCACCCAATGCATGCCCTGCCACATCAGTGACATGCTCTGACCCTGCTCATGACACATACGGCCCTGCGAACAAAGCAAATTAGATTGTTAAAGTGAATTGGAAAGTTGTTTTAAATTATATGCTCTGTCTGAATCACGAATGAAAAAATTCAGGTTTTCTTTCTGTCCATTTAAATAATAAAATAGGAAGGAAGTACTCTAGCAGATTTTATGTACAGGGAAGAAAGGAAGTGTTTCAATGGTGATGATCCATTCTGGCAGCATTTCAGATATTAAGGGAACGCTAGATTAATGTAATTGTGACACACACTCCGGCCCCAGTCATATACCTTATCAGTTTAACCCTTCCTCAAAATCACTTTATTAAGCTTTTGTATAATATTTATTAAGCCTTTAATTATTCCATTCATTAATTTCTAGGGAATTGTAATGTGTATTTGAATACACAATAGCAATGGTTAAGACTTAATATGAGGATTTCAAAATGTAAAGTGCGTAAGTGGTATAATAGAATTAGCTTGAGACAAAATTGAGTGAGCTAATTCCGTCTCCCATTGCAAGTATTTGGAGCTTTAAAATGTTTTGGTTAAGCATTATTGTTTGCTTGAGGTGTATTGTAATATAATGTGCTGTGAGCTACCAATTGAGCTAAATTTTTGGTCTATGTATTGCAGCTTATCGCTTCTTCACAGGACTTTACCAATGTGTGGATGTAATTTTTGCATTAAACAGTTTAATTTCCAAACCATTAGGACTACTAGGTATGAGCAAAAATTCATATTTGGCATTTGTTAAAGATATCAATACTGAATATGGCAGTAGACAATATCAATCAGTCATTTTGGCTCTGGTTTATTAGTAAAAATGCAAGACACAAATATCTGGATTTGCTCATGCTTAAGGGCTACATTAATGCAGCTTTTGAGCCTGGGTCACTCGTGTGAATCTGTAACAGCATGTGAAAAAGCATCAGTTTTAAGGTTTGTTTGGGATGATTGACAGGCCTTGCTCTTGTACAATCGGTTTCACAAGAGCAGGGAGAGGGGCAGCTCAGCTTGTGCAGTGTTAACCATTGGATGTTGCCTCTCTGCCCTGAATACAGGTGAATAAATTCCCTGGCAGGGAATCATGTCTTTCCTCTTTTTCATAAATGGGAGCAACTATATTAAACTATAGGTTGTGGTTTAAACATATGTTAGCCATTCAGCTTTCAGTAAACTGCCAGAGAAACGCCATAAGAAGCCATAAGGTTTGAAAAAGTTACAGATAATAAATAAATTTATGGCAAAAACTAAAGGCACATTTCTTGTCTGAGGTTTTCTTTTTAAATACTAGTGAATTATTCTCCTCCAGCCTATCTCCACAGCATTCTATTAAGCTATTACACTATAACCTCTGAATAAACCTTAGAGAGCCCACTCAATATATTACCTCAGAACACAATTACTTTCCACAACCGGAGGTGTCATATTAGCTCTTCACTTTAATATTTCATTTTAAATTACACTGCAAAGCTTATCTATTCACAGCCACCTTTCCATATCATACTTTATTGTCCTTTTATTGTGTTAAATCTTTATTATATGAATTAGGAAAACATATTCATTTGGACCCAGGTATACAGAATATCATTATATATTTACTAGTAGAAAAAAAAAATGTTTTATCTAAACAGTTATACAACATTAGCTTGCAGGACTTAGTCATTTATACTGATATGTGATGATATTATTTTGCTACAATATTTTATTATTGTAATCTAACTATTATATTTTATTAGTTCATCATAATCTTTCAAGACTCAAACCTTTGTGTTCAAATACAATCTGTTAAAAGCTTAGCCAATCCTAAAAAGATATCAGAACTAATGAAAAACATTTTAGGAAAAAAAAAGAATGATAAAATATAATAATTATAAAATATCAACAACTTACACAAAAACCTTTTTGTGGGATAACATATGATCTTAATGATTTCAGTTCTTTGTGGGCCATAAGCATAGACCTCAATGCCCTTAATTACTTCAGCTTTTTAAAAAAATGAGCAAAACCATAATTTGTTACCATGTCAAACAGCAAAAAAACAATTTAACCCTTAAAAGACAATACCCTTCAACTTAAATTACAAGTGGCACAATATTGTTAGCATGGGCACAATATTGAAATATTGCAACTGTGTTATTTTTTGCGCCGATTATAAGTCGAAAGTAAAAGCGTTCATTTGAGTGCAATCAAAACACTTCGGGTCAGTGCGACTGAAGATCTTGCATAAAGACACAAAAACAAGATAAATACATTAAAATAAGCTGGTACAATCATATATACACCATCTGATAAAATGTATTCATATAAATATATTAAAAATATCATATAAGGGTTACAAATTAAAGGTATATCACAAGGTGTTTGAATGGAAAGGGCTAAAAATATATATATATATATATATATATATATATATATATATATATATATATATGTATATATATATATACTGTATATATATATGAATGAGAAAAAACGCTGAACAATATCCCTGAAGTTAACTTGTATATATGTCGTATGCAAGCTTGAGGGACTAAATAGTATATTTGGTAACTTCCTTTAAATCGAGGTGCTGATTCTTTTCAGAGGCTAAACAGGTGTAGTAAATGTATACAAAAAAATATAAAGTTCCAATAGCGCCTGTTGCCCCTATTTCTTTACAGCCCCAAGAACTTCTATATTTGTATAGACTGGTCCCACTGTATGTACATGTGGCAACAAAATCTGTAATAAATATTGGAAGTCCAAATATAAGCACAGCAAAACAAGTCACTCACTCACCCTTCTTCTTAAATGCAGGGGCCGAGTTTTTCCTCTTTCAGCAGTCACTGTCGTCTTGAAATGCTGTGTATCATAGGCAAGCAAATATTGGAAAGATATTCCTCCGGTGGTATAACCACTGTGTGGTGCGTCCAGTGAGAGAGAGTGCGTGTGAGACTGCTGGAAGCGGTATGAAGCCAGGACAGACCACCAAGAAATGATAAGGTCAAAGTACTTCCACACAGGTGGAAAAGTTCCAGCAGGAAATGGATCGAGAGTAAAGGATTTAAAAGTTTCTTTATTGATATCCGTAAAATATATACTGTGAACAGTCACAGAATTGAAATACAATATCACAGTCTTCAAGCATGTCAGCCAAGTAGCTCTATATGTTTGATATAGAGCTATTTGGCTGACATACTTGAAGACTGTGATATTGTATTTCAATTCTGTGACTGTTCACAGTATATATTTTATGGATATCAATAAAGAAACTTTTAAATCATTTACTCTCGGTCCATTTCCTGCTGGAACTTTTCCACCTGTGTGGAAGAACTTTGACCTTATATATATATATATATATATATATATATATATATATATATATATATATATATATACACACACACACAATATATATATACACAATATATATATATATATATATATATATATATATATATATATATATATATATATATATACATATGTGTGTGTCTAAATAATTCAAAAATTATAATTCAAAATTGGCAAGATTACAAGTGGAGTGCTGTTTAACGCTCCTGCTCAAGCGTTTAACTGTGCTAGAAGTAAACTTTTTGCGCTCGTCAGGTTGCGCTCATATTACTGGTTGAAAGTAAACTGTTTTTGCTTGCGCATTAACCCTAAGGAGCCGAAAAAGACAAACTTACAATATTGCATGCACATTTATGTAATCCCCCATAGAAGTCAATAAAGCAAAAAAAAGTGGGGGGGGGGGAAACTAATACCCAACTCGCGCGCAAACCCGATTGCATATTCTCAAGAGCACTAACCTGTCATGAAAATATGAATAGTTCACATTCCAATGTTCTTCACAAAGAAGAATATGTTCTATTTATATAGGACAATCTATTTAAAAAGAATTAGAACATATTCTGCTATGTGCAGAACATTGGAATGCGAAATATTTACAGTACAAACACAGTATAACAATTTATTAAATATGAATATTGCATAAATATGCTTTTACATGTTTTCTACTTGACTGCAAAGGGCTCCAATGCACTTTTACTGTATGTATGTATGTGTGCATATGTTTTCTTTCATGTAATTAACAAGAGTCCATGAGCTAGTGACGTATGGGATATACATTCCTACCAGGAGGGGCAAAGTTTCCCAAACCTTAAAATGCCTATAAATACACCCCTCACCACACCCACAAATCAGTTTTACAAACTTTGCCTCCAAGGGAGGTGGTGAAGTAAGTTTGTGCTAGATTCTACGTTGATATGCGCTCCGCAGCAAGTTGGAGCCCGGTTTTCCTCTCAGCGTGCAGTGAATGTCAGAGGGATGTGAGGAGAGTATTGCCTATTGAATGCAGTGATCTCCTTCTACGGGGTCTATTTCATAAGGTTCTCTGTTATCGGTCGTAGAGATTCATCTCTTACCTCCCTTTTCAGATCGACGATATACTCTTATATTTACCATTTCCTCTACTGATTCTCGTTTCAGTACTGGTTTGGCTTTCTACAAACATGTAGATGAGTGTCCTGGGGTAAGTAAGTCTTATTTTCTGTGACACTCTAAGCTATGGTTGGGCACTTTATTTATAAAGTTCTAAATATATGTATTCAAACATTTATTTGCCTTGACTCAGAATGTTCAACTTTCCTTATTTCCAGACAGTCAGTTTCATATTTGGGATTATGCTTTAAATTATCATATTTTTTCTTACCTCAAAAATTTGACTTTTTTCCCTGTGGGCTGTTAGGCTCGCGGGGGCTGAAAATGCTTCATTTTATTGCGTCATTCTTGGCGCAGACTTTTTTGGCGCAAAAATTCTTTTCCGTTTCCGGCGTCATACGTGTCGCCGGAAGTTGCGTCATTTTTGACGTTATTTTGCGCCAAAAATGTCGGCGTTCCGGATGTGGCGTCATTTTTGGCGCCAAAAGCATTTAGGCGCCAAATAATGTGGGCGTCTTATTTGGCGCCAAAAAAAAAAAAAAAAAAAATAAAAAAATAAAAATATGGGCGTCGCTTTTGTCTCCACATTATTTCAGTCTCATTTTTCATTTGCTTCTGGTTGCTAGAAGCTTGATGTTTGGCATTTTTTTCCCATTCCTGAAACTGTCTTATAAGGAATTTGATCTATTTTGCTTTATATGTTGTTTTTTCTCTTACATATTGCAAGATGTCTCACGTTGCATCTGAGCCAGAAGATACTACAGGAAAACCACTGCCTGCTGGATCTACCAAAGCTAAGTGTATCTGCTGTAAACTTTTGGTAGCTATTCCTCCAGCTGTTGTTTGTAATAATTGTCATGACAAACTTGTTAAAGCAGATAATATTTCCTTTAGTGATGTACCATTGCCTGTTGCAGTTCCCTCAACATCTAAGGTGCAGAATGTTCCTGATAACATAAGAGATTTTGTTTCTGAATCCATAAAGAAGGCTTTGTCTGTTATTTCTCCTTCTAGTAAACGTAAAAAGTCTTTTAAATCTTCTCTCTCTACAGATGAATTTTTAAATGAACACCATCATTCTGATTCTTTGGACTCTTCTGGTTCAGAGGATTCTGTCTCAGAGATTGATGCTGATAAATCTTCATATTTATTTAAGATGGAATTTATTCGCTCTTTACTTAAAGAAGTACTAATTGCTTTAGAAATAGAGGATTCTAGTCCTCTTGATACTAATTCTATACATTTGGATAAGGTTTTTAAAGCTCCTGCGGTTATTCCAGAAGTCTTTCCTGTTCCTAATGCTATTTCTGCAGTAATTGCTAAGGAATGGGATAAATTGGGTAATTCATTTACTCCTTCTAAACGTTTTAAGCAATTATATCCTGTTCCGCCTGACAGGTTAGAATTTTGGGACAAAATCCCTAAAGTTGATGGGGCTATTTCTACCCTTGCTAAACGTACTACCATTCCTACGTCAGATGGTACCTCGTTTAAGGATCCTTTAGATAGAAAAATTGAATCTTTTCTAAGAAAAGCTTATCTATGTTCAGGTAATCTTCTTAGACCTGCTATATCATTGGCTGATGTTGCTGCAGCTTCAACTTTTTGGTTGGAAACTCTAGCGCAACAAGTAACAAATCGTGATTCTCATGATATTATTATTCTTCTCCAGCATGCTAATAATTTCATCTGTGATGCCATTTTTGATATTATTAGAGTTGATGTTAGATTTATGTCTCTGGCTATCTTAGCCAGAAGAGCTTTATGGCTTAAGACTTGGAATGCTGATATGGCTTCTAAATCAACTCTACTTTCCATTTCTTTCCAGGGAAACAAATTATTTGGTTCTCAGTTGGATTCTATTATTTCAACTGTTACTGGTGGGAAAGGAACTTTTTTACCACAGGATAAAAAGTCTAAAGGTAAAAACAGGGCTAACAATCGTTTTCGTTCCTTTCGTTTCAACAAAGAACAAAAGCCTGATCCTTCGTCCTCAGGAGCAGTTTCAGTTTGGAAACCATCTCCAGTCTGGAATAAATCCAAGCCTGCTAGAAAGGCAAAGCCTGCTTCTAAGTTCACATGAAGGTACGGCCCTCATTCCAGTTCAGCTGGTAGGGGGCAGGTTACGTTTTTTCAAAGAAATTTGGATCAATTCTGTTCACAATCTTTGGATTCAGAACATTGTTTCAGAAGGGTACAGAATTGGTTTCAAGATGAGACCTCCTGCAAAGAGATTTTTTCTTTCCCATGTCCCAGTGAATCCAGTGAAAGCTCAAGCATTTCTGAATTGTGTTTCAGATCTAGAGTTGGCTGGAGTAATTATGCCAGTTCCAGTTCCGGAACAGGGGATGGGGTTTTATTCAAATCTCTTCATTGTACCAAAGAAGGAGAATTCCTTCAGACCAGTTCTGGATCTAAAATTATTGAATCGTTATGTAAGGATACCAACGTTCAAGATGGTAACTGTAAGGACTATATTGCCTTTTGTTCAGCAAGGGAATTATATGTCCACAATAGATTTACAGGATGCATATCTGCATATTCCGATTCATCCAGATCATTATCAGTTCCTGAGATTCTCTTTTCTAGACAAGCATTACCAATTTGTGGCTCTACCGTTTGGCCTTGCTACAGCTCCAAGAATTTTCACAAAGATTCTCGGTGCCCTTCTGTCTGTAATCAGAGAACAGGGTATTGTGGTATTTCCTTATTTGGACGATATCTTGGTACTTGCTCCGTCTTTACATTTAGCAGAGTCTCATACGAATCGACTTGTGTTGTTTCTTCAAGATCATGGTTGGAGGATCAATTTACCAAAAAGTTCTTTGATTCCTCAAACAAGGGTAACCTTTCTGGGTTTCCAGATAGATTCAGTGTCCATGACTTTGTCTTTAACAGACAAGAGACGTCTAAAATTGATTTCAGCCTGTCGAAACCTTCAGTCTCAATCATTCCCTTCGGTAGCCTTATGCATGGAAATTCTAGGTCTTATGACTGCTGCATCGGACGCGATCCCCTTTGCTCGTTTTCACATGCGACCTCTTCAGCTCTGTATGCTGAACCAATGGTGCAGGGATTACACGAAGATATATCAATTAATATCTTTAAAACCGATTGTTCGGCACTCTCTAACGTGGTGGACAGATCACCATCGTTTAATTCAGGGGGCTTCTTTTGTTCTTCCGACCTGGACTGTAATTTCAACAGATGCAAGTCTCACAGGTTGGGGAGCTGTGTGGGGATCTCTGACGGCACAAGGAGTTTGGGAATCTCAGGAGGTGAGATTACCGATCAATACCTTGGAACTCCGTGCAGTTTTCAGAGCTCTTCAGTTTTGGCCTCTTCTGAAGAGAGAATCGTTCATTTGTTTTCAGACAGACAATGTCACAACTGTGGCATACATCAATCATCAAGGAGGGACTCACAGTCCTCTGGCTATGAAAGAAGTATCTCGAATTTTGGTTTGGGCGGAATCCAGCTCCTGTCTAATCTCTGCGGTTCATATCCCAGGTGTAGACAATTGGGAAGCGGATTATCTCAGTCGCCAAACGTTGCATCCGGGCGAATGGTCTCTTCACCCAGAGGTATTTCTTCAGATTGCTCAATTGTGGGGGCTCCCAGAGATAGATCTGATGGCCTCTCATCTAAACAAGAAACTTCCCAGGTATCTGTCCAGATCCCGGGATCCTCAGGCGGAGGCAGTGGATGCATTATCACTTCCTTGGAAGTATCATCCTGCCTATATCTTTCCGCCTCTAGTTCTTCTTCCAAGAGTAATCTCCAAGATTCTGAGGGAATGCTCGTTTGTTCTGCTAATAGCTCCGGCATGGCCTCACAGGTTTTGGTATGCGGATCTTGTCCGGATGGCATCTTGCCAGCCATGGACTCTTCCGTTAAGACCAGACCTTCTGTCACAAGGTCCTTTTTTCCATCCGGATCTGAAATCCTTAAATTTAAAGGTATGGAGATTGAACGCTTGATTCTTGGTCATAGAGGTTTCTCTGACTCCGTGATTAATACTATGTTACAGGCTCGTAAATCTGTATCTCGAGAGATATATTATAGAGTCTGGAAAACTTATATTTCTTGGTGTCTTTCTCATCATTTTTCTTGGCATTCTTTTAGAATACCGAGAATTTTACAGTTTCTTCAGGATGGTTTAGATAAGGGTTTGTCCGCAAGTTCTTTGAAAGGACAAATCTCCGCTCTTTCTGTTCTTTTTCATAGAAAGATTGCTATTCTTCCTGATATTCATTGTTTTGTACAAGCTTTGGTTCGTATAAAACCTGTCATTAAGTCAATTTCTCCTCCTTGGAGTTTGAATTTGGTTCTGGGAGCTCTTCAAGCTCCTCCGTTTGAACCTATGCATTCATTGGACATTAAATTACTTTCTTGGAAAGTTTTGTTCCTTTTGGCCATCTCTTCTGCTAGAAGAGTTTCTGAATTATCTGCTCTTTCGTGTGAGTCTCCTTTTCTGATTTTTCATCAGGATAAGGCGGTGTTGCGAACTTCTTTTGAATTTTTACCTAAAGTTGTGAATTCCAACAACATTAGTAGAGAAATTGTGGTTCCTTCATTATGTCCTAATCCTAAGAATTCTAAGGAGAAATCATTGCATTCTTTGGATGTTGTTAGAGCTTTGAAATATTATGTTGAAGCTACGAAATCTTTCCGTAAGACTTCTAGTCTATTTGTTATCTTTTCCGGTTCTAGGAAAGGCCAGAAAGCTTCTGCCATTTCTTTGGCATCTTGGTTGAAATCTTTAATTCATCTTGCCTATGTTGAGTCGGGTAAAATTCCGCCTCAAAGAATTACAGCTCATTCTACTAGGTCAGTATCTACTTCCTGGGCGTTTAGGAATGAAGCTTCGGTTGACCAGATCTGCAAAGCAGCAACTTGGTCCTCTTTGCATACTTTTACTAAATTCTACCATTTTGATGTATTTTCTTCTTCTGAAGCAGTTTTTGGTAGAAAAGTTCTTCAGGCAGCGGTTTCAGTTTGAATCTTCTGCTTATGTTTTTTGTTAAACTTTATTTTGGGTGTGGATTATTTTCAGCAGGAATTGGCTGTCTTTATTTTATCCCTCCCTCTCTAGTGACTCTTGTGTGGAAAGATCCACATCTTGGGTAGTCATTATCCCATACGTCACTAGCTCATGGACTCTTGTTAATTACATGAAAGAAAACATAATTTATGTAAGAACTTACCTGATAAATTCATTTCTTTCATATTAACAAGAGTCCATGAGGCCCACCCTTTTTTGTGGTGGTTATGATTTTTTTGTATAAAGCACAATTATTCCAATTCCTTATTTTATATGCTTCGCACTTTTTTTCTTATCACCCCACTTCTTGGCTATTCGTTAAACTGATTTGTGGGTGTGGTGAGGGGTGTATTTATAGGCATTTTAAGGTTTGGGAAACTTTGCCCCTCCTGGTAGGAATGTATATCCCATACGTCACTAGCTCATGGACTCTTGTTAATATGAAAGAAATGAATTTATCAGGTAAGTTCTTACATAAATTATGTTTTTATGTGTTTATATGTGTATATTTGTCTGTAAATACATATATACAAATATAAATACATAGATACAAATGTACACACATATTTACATTTATATATAGACATATACATATTTAGAACAACTAGCTAAACTAATTGTTAAAAAGTGCACAATTAAGTATAGAAGGATTAGCTACACGGTACAAAGTGTCTATTAACTCAGCAAGACTGATTTACAAATTATAAAAAAATTATTTTATTCCATTTCATTCACACAATGCTACCTTTATTGGAAAAGTCACAGCCAGGAATAATCAATCACACAATAGCTTAAGCTAAGTTTAAAAACACTTAAACCAGGTTAGTATTGAATATAAAGTTACCGGAAAGATACTCATGTATGATAGATATCAGCCAACAGTTTAAAATAAAATGAAATGAGCTAAGCCCTTACAATCCGAGGGCTTAATAAAGCTTATATTTATCATTTTAATTCTAATAAAACTGTTAGGCTGAGGTAAATAGTAGTAGTAAACCAGTTAGCTAATATTAAACCATGGTAAGCAGGTTAAAATGAACAACAAGGAGAGACGAAGCTACTCCTGTGGGACCCCTATAGATATCTATCATACATGAGTATCTTTCCGGTAACTTTATATTCAATTTAAACTTAGCTTAAGCTATTGTGTGATTGATTATTCCTGGCTGTGACTTAGATTTTCCAATAAAGGTAGAATTGTGTGAATGAAATGGAATATATTTTTTTTTATTATTTCTAAATCAGTCTTGCTGAGTTAATAGATACTTTGTACCGTGGAGCTAATCCTTCTATACTTAACTGTGCACTTCTTTACAATTAGTTTAGCTAGTTGTTCATGTACTACTGTAATATTTCAAGTGGTACTTAAAATTTATAATAAATAATTATATAAGGAAAGTTATACTTAGAAATTACCTGCTATTATATAACTCTACTACCCCCAATCCCTCCTTTGTGTCCTATAATATACATATTTAGACATGTATATATGTATGTATGTCTATGTTAAAACCCTTTGCCTGCCTTTTTTTCCTAACATCTGAGACCTCATATCTTTGAGCCCTTACAACTTTTTTTGTGTGCATTTTTTTAAAATATTTTTTTATTAGATGGTGTTATTATGAGTGTAACTGTATTTGTAATGTATTTTTGATGTGTTTTGTGCAACTTTTTTGTTTTGTGAAACAATTAACCAAAGTTCTGAGGACCTGGTAATATTTCTAGCGTAAATTGTGATTGCACTCAAGTGATTGTGTTTACTTTCAACATTAAAATATATATTAATATATGCAGGTGTATAAATTTAAAAATACAAAGAACATTTACTCCTATGTAAAGAACATTCTGAAATATTAATAACTCTTGTCGGGAATAGTGTTGTGAGTTTAAAATGGTGCCAGGTTAGTGTGTGAGCGATGTGTTATTTTTTTTTTTTTTAAAGTCTATGGGGAGAATAAATTAAAGTGGTTATGATATCCTTTAGTTCACGTTCACTGGGTTTGATTGCGTGTAAAAGTTTTACTTTCAGCTTCAACTAATAAGCGCGCTAACCTGTGCTTCTAAAAACTGTACTTCTGGTAGTGTTAATGCTCGAGCGTGCCCCTTATGTAATCTTGCCCATAATGTCTAGAAGTACTTAAAGGAACATTGTAAACTAGATTTTGCTTTGCATAAATGTTTTGTGGATGATCTATTTATATAGCCCATCTGGGAGTGTTTTTGTAAAAATGTAAAGTTTTGCTTATTTTTAAATAACATTGTGCTGATTTTCATACTCCTAAGCAAGCCCCAATGTTTTAGATGCATACTGATATATGCAGACTTCAGACATCTTCTGTTTGTATAATGGGTATTTTCATATGCAGGGGAGGGGGTGTTCTGCTATCAGCCCCTTTCAGTGGGAGTCCCAGGCTAATCTCATCAACAGTGCTAAATTGTGAGCTTCTAGGTAAATTTTAAAAAGGTTTTATACTGGATTTTTATATCATTATCTGTGCATATTATTCTTTATAGTTGTGTCTATTACATGCAGTTAAATTAAAATTGGTGTATACTGACCATTTAAAAGTAGGGGAGACACACTAATACATATAATAAACTTAATAATCAATGAAAATGGAAAAGTGGACCTAAGTTATTAGAGGTAGCAATAAACTAGTCTAGTATTGACTGTGTATTGCCAGTACGGACTGTTACATGTTTTAAGCTCTATTAAATAAGAGTCATTTCATTAGAGTCTCTTGGTATATATTTCCAAGTTTTAGAAACCACTGAGAAATTTGAAGCAGATCTGATAAAATAAGAGATGGTTGAAAAAGTAACATCCAGATATTTAGGAAGCATAGTTACTTTTCCCAATTATATACATTTTTCTTCATTTGAGGATGAAATTGTCTCAGCTTTTTTTTCTGTATAATTGAGGGATATTTTTTTCTTGTTATAATTTGGTTGTTTTTTTAATGTTTTAAAATCACTTTTTATGATACAGGTACCCTTCAATAACAGGTGCCAGGCTCCTACATAACTACCTCATTATTCCAGTTCCTCTTTATACTTAGGGATGTGCAGGGAAGAGATTTTCGCTACAAACAAAATTTTCATAACGAATATTTGTACCCTGCACAAAAATCAAATTTTTGGTAAAAATTTACATTCATTTTCGCAAAAAAAAAATTAATTGTTTGAATAATTTGTTTGAATTTACAGGTAAAAGTTCACCTGTAGCTACATACTTACTTTTAAAGTGGAAAAATTGGAAAGGGCACTAAGCCGATCCTCTTCTTGCCAGAGCCCTGAGGTTCCCAGAACCTGCACTGAACTCAGGTTAGCGCTCTCCAAAGTATTTTACCCTTAAAAAGTTATTTAAAAGAAACTAATAAATACTGATGAATTTTGTGAGTATTTTTTCATTTTCTTTAAATTTCGTTTGTGCATTAATTCGGATATTGTTTTTTGTTTACAAAAACTAATATCCGATTTTCGGTACGATTGTACATTTGTCCAAAAACTCATGCCTATCCCTACTTTATACTGCTACACTGCTCCCTAGATATCTCGTGTTTTGCATCTTCCTCCCATTGCTCTTAGCACACTCATCTTACCAGCTACAGATTCATGTTTTGTAACTCATAGTTCATACTAACGACGTATCTGAATTTGTTTCCTCGCTCACCTTCTGTGCAATACCCTTTCCTTTCGAGAGAGAGCTTGAGAGCCTCTCTACCTGTAGCACTTTGTATTAAAGCTCCTATCACTAATTGTGATCAAGGGCAGGGCACTCCTTTTTGTTTTGTTTAACCATTTTGCTTTTGAGCCATTTTGACAAAAAGAGCTCATCATGCACATCAAAGTGGTTATGTTTTTCAATATTATCTCTGTTATTGTAATGCTTCCTTACAAATGTAATCCAATCCTAATGAATAATTATTAATAATTAATAGTACTATTTAGCATATGTATTGTAATTTACCCCATTAATATACTGAATTCTCTATAGCACTAAAGAACCTGTTGGTTCTATATAAGCAACCGTTAATTATTATTATAAGAATAATTAGTCCATTAGTTTATTAGTTTTACAAACATGTTTTAATTAATCTAGGCTAATGAATTTGTAATACCTTTTAATAACTATTTCACAACTGTCCGTTTACCAGGGTTTTTTGCCAATATTTTTGATGTTTCTCCCACAAATGCTGCGAAACAACTCACAATTAAATACTATTAGTTTGCAAATTTTCATGACCGCTATAAATAATTATATTTTGAAAATATAAAACGACATGCAACTTATAAATTATTCAAATGGTAAAGATGATTTATCACACTTCTGTATTTATTGGAAAGAACAATAAGGTTTCGTTTTCCAAACTGACTTATTTTCCTGTTTCATGTGTAAATTTGAATACAATGGCATAAATAATATAAAATGACACAGGTTATGCCTTTTACTTCAGTCACAGTAAACCTACTCTAACAGAAAACATATTTATGAAGAATATTCTCAGTATAGAATTATGTGCAAATGAGGCCTAGGGGTCACATGATAAATGTACACAGATGGGTTAAAAGCAATTATATACATACTGGATAATACAATCAAATAAAATATAACATATAACATATTTTCCAAGAAATACTAGCTGTTATAACTTGTATATTAACATTCAATTTACATTTACATCATTTTTATATTGATCCCAAAATATTAGATTGAGCTAGAGTAACATTAATTATTTAAGCTATTTAAACTGTTATTCATGTTAATAAATCATTTACACTTATTTTTGAGCTTATGTTGATGCATATTGGCTTATGGTATATAGCAAATAATCTATATTTGCGGCAGTATACTACTTTTTGCAAATCTTTCTCAAATAATAAAATTGTACATAGGGATGGGCGAATGCTCTAAAAGTGGAATTCGTTTGGTAGAGCAATCATTCGTTTTTGACAATCAAATGTTGAGAAGAAGGAAAATCCATTAAAATTCGGTAAATCTAATGTTATTTCAGGTTTTCGAATGATACTTTAGTTTTCAAATGTTCATATTTTGAATGTAACTTTCGATTTAACAAGTACTATTCAGAAATTCAATAGTTCATTAGGTAGGCAATTTAGTAAATTTATATATAAAAGATACAAGTATATTGATTCAATTTTTTTTAATTGAAAAATTGCATAATTCAAATCAAATTTTTAGAAAATTTGAATTGAAGATTATATTTAAAGTGAAGGTAAACTTTGATGAATAAAAGCCCGTTTTTTTAAAATCATCAAAGTTTAGAAGGCAACCGTTTTGATTAAAAACTTACCTTTGTTTTTTTCACAGCCAGAATGTACAAACATTCTAAATTTGAAATGTTGCAAACCATTCACCCATCTCTAGTTATAGATAATAACTGAGAACTATAGGTTGACTTCCTTTATATCTACTTTGAAGTGACAGTAGACACATTGGAATTACAATACATTTATATAAAGAGGACTCAATTTTCCACATCAAAGATTTATCTGGTGAAGTCCAATTATTTTAAGTGCACAGTGTTTATTTATATAACATTTTTTATTGTCAACATATCTGTTGTTATAGAATAACATGAGCAAAGTCTTAACGTTTTTAAAACAAATTCAAATTTGTTTTACTACAATTATTTTTCAATATCCAAACTCCACCAGTCATATTACTTATTTGGAGGAGTCAATCTGGGCTTTAGTCTCCAGACAACAAGGCTAGCCCCAGTCATAGTTAGCAAAAAGGGAATTGTTTGCTGTTGTTATCTGCTAAAGCTAATTAGAGAATGATCTGTAGCAGGGTAAACCTTAAAAAGTTAGCAGGGTGCTTTTCAGGTTCTGAGACTTAGAAATTTCTCAATTTTCAGATTTAAATTACATTAAATGGGGGAAGAATAAATAATGAAATATATTACAAAGTTGAATTGTTATGCATAAACAGTTAATATAAAAATCTCAAGGTTTGCTGTCCGTTTAATGTAATTACTTGTAAGTCTGTCCTTTAAATGAATTCCCTTCCTGTAACTATCAATTTGTTTTATCCTTTGTTTACAGAATTCCTGATATTCTTTGACGACTCTTAATAACTGTATGTTCTAATAAATTGTATAAATTCTTACAATACTATTTGTTCAGCTGTCCTCCATTTATAATATAACACCCTTTTGTCATTTATCAACTCCATTATATTTTACCTTTTATAGTTTACAAATACTATGCCAAAAATTGCTAACATTGCCAAATGTATTTTTTGTAAACACGTTTGTTGACAAAACTAACTTCTGAAAATCATGCTGCTTAACCCCTTCCTAATCGTTCATGAGATTGCATGATTTCAGTGATGGGATCGGGTCTGGGGGGAGTGATGCTAGGCATGCCCTCCAGCCCACAATCCCAGTTAGGAAGCTGTTATGGCTTCAGTACAGCCAAACGGCCAGGGCGCTCCATGCCGTCCTAACAGCGCTAAAGCCCAGTGCAGTTAGGGCGGCATGGAATGTTCTAACGACGGGAAGGGGTTAACCAAATATCCCAATACAAACTATTAATATCAAGGACATTTTCTGTCCTTTATTTTGTTCAAACAATCTCTACAAATTCAGAAAACTAAGAAGTCTTTAATATTTTCATCATATTTTCTCTTTGTTTTCATATTTTATTTTTGTCATCATTAAAATTCATATTTTATTTTTTTTCCATCATTCTTTTGCTGAATATTTACCAATTCAGCAGGGCAGCATAACATCAGATGTGCTAAGCATAGAGGTATGTAATATAAAAACAATAGTGCAGTATTCACATACCATAGATGTTCCTACAGTTGACTACACTCACATATACATAGAGGCTGTTCTGTTCATCAATCTCCCTTTCTCTTAGTAGCCATGTCTTGGAATATCAAATCCTGAATATGAGAAATAAGAAACCAACATGTGGGATACATCCCATGTGTCTCCAGTTGTTTGAATGCTCATCAGCTTTTCTTTGACTTACTCAGTAAATGTTTCAGCAGCATAAATTACCTTCAATCATTAAAGACAAAAAATGTCTTTAAGGATTCAGATAGCGAATACAATTTTAAACAACTTTCTAATTTACTTCTATTATATAATTTGTTTTATTCTCTTGGTATCATTTGTTGAAGGAGCAGCAACGCACTACTGGTTTCTAACTGAACACACGGGTGAGCCAATGACAATCAGTATATATATGCAGCGACCAATCAGCAGCTATAACCTAGGTTCTTTGCGGCTCCTAAGCTTGCATAGATAAACCTTTTAGCAAAGAATAACAAGAGAAGGAAGCAAATTAAATAATAGAAGTACATTGGAAAGTTGTTTAAAATTGTATTCTCTACCTGAACCATGAAAGAAAAATTTTGGGTTTCATGTCCCTTTAAGGGGACATAATACCAAAATGTTGAAGCACTTGAAAGTGATGCAGCATAGCTATAAAAAGCTGACTAGAAAATATCACCTGAATATCTCTATGTAAAAAAGGAAGTTATTTACCTCAAAATGTCCTAAGTATTCACACCCCACTGTAAAAAGACTTTAAGCTCCCAGTCAGGATACTTGTCCAAGGACAAGCTAGTGAGTGTGCATCTGGCACGTGCAGGCACAGTCACGTTATTTTCCTATCCAGTTTAAGGAAGTGTAGTGTGAAATCTCATGAGATTTCAGTGAAATCTCATGATATCACTGCAAAACACTGCAAAGCAAGACCTCAGCTGATTGGCTATTGTGTTTTTTTTTTTCAACCTACAGTTTTACATCAGCTCTAACTGTCCACAGAACTTACTCTGGTGAGCTGAAGAAATTTTGAGGTAAAATATATTCCCTTTTTACATAGAGATTCTCAGGTGATATTTTCATGTCAGTTTTTTACAGTTATGCTGCATCACTTTCAAGTGATTTAGCATATGAGTATTATGTCCCTTTAAAGGCTGTCTCTTATCTGCATCTTGACAGTGTTTCACAACTAGACAGCCCTAGTTCATGTGTACCATATAGATAACACTGTAATCACTCCTGTGCAGTTATTTTTGAGTCAGTATTGATTGGCTAAAATACAAGTCTGTCAAAAGAACTGAAATAAGGGGGCAGTTTTAAGAGGCTTAGATACAAGGTAATCACATAGGTAAAAAGTATTTTAATACAACTGTGTTGGTTATGCAAAACTGGGAAATTAATAATAAAGGGGTTGTCTATCTTTTAAAACAATTAACATTCGGGAGTAGACTATCACTTTAATGTCCCTTTAAATCAGAAAATAACAGTTATTAATATGAGAACTAAGCATGCACAATTACTTATATAAACTTCGATAACTTAAAAAAGTTAAGCAAACACCCATAGTATGCTGTTAGGTCAATGATTAAGGCAGTCTAGTCAAAGCACATAAGACCGCTCTAGCCTCAGGACTATGATATTTTTTTGTATTGCCTGTTGACCCTTGAATATGGAAAATTAAAGTTACGTTTTACATTTTTACAATACCCAACTGTTTTGCTCTGGATTATGTTCTCCATAGGTCAAGGTTGTTGCAACAGAAAAGCCTGTAAAAATCTTCTTGCTGTTTTATTATTTACTAGTCCTAAAGCCCGTGTACACGGGCAATTTTTGCAGTACAGCGGTCCCAGCCCTTGCTCTCTCTCTATCCCCACTCTCTTTTGCTCTCTCTTTTTCCCCTCTCTTTTGCTCTCTCTTTCTCCCCTCTCTTTTGCTCTCTCTCTCTTTTACTCTCTCTCTCCCCCCTCTCTTTTGCTCTCTCTCTCCCCCTCTCTTTTGCTCTCTCTCTCCCCCCTCTCTTTTGCTCTCTCTCTCCACCCTCTCTTTTGCTCTTTCTTTCCCTCCTCTCTTTTGTTCTCTCTCCCCCTCTCTTTTGATCTCTCTCTTCCCCCTCTCTTTTGCTCTCTCTCCCCCCACTCTTGTGCTCTCTCTCTCTCTCTCCTCTCTTTTGCTCTCTCTCTCCCCCCTCTCTTTTGCTCTCTCTCCCCCTCTTTGGCTGTCTCTCGCCCTCTCTTTTGCTCTCTCTCCCTCCCCCTCTTTTGCTGCCTTATTTTTTGCGGGCTTTAGGACTAGTAAATAAATAAAACAGCAAGAAGATTTTTACAGGCTTTTCTGTTGCAACAACCTTGACCTATGGAGAACATAATCCAGAGCAAAAAAGTTGGGGATTGTAAAAATGCATAGGCTGTCGGCATTTAACATTGTACAAGCATTTCTGGTGAAATGCTTGTGCAATGCCACCCCTTGCACATTCACGGCCAATTGGCCGCTAGCAGGGGGTGTCAATCATCCCAATTGTATCTGATTGGGATTATTGCAGTCCGCCTCCTCAGCTGAGGTGGATGAGTTAAGGAGCCGCTTTGGCTGCTTGATAAATCTTCCCCTGTGTGTGTATTTAAGTGTGTGCAAATTAAAACTAATTAATTGTGAGGGGGTGGAAGTCTTGGTTTGTGTGTCTATTACTACTAAGCTGATCACAAGTGGTGGCACCCACTAAAACAAAATCTTTTATACCTTAAGGTTAGAGTTGCTAAACAACATACTCTAACACCTTAAAGTGATCTGAAACCCACATTTTTTATTTTATTATTCAGATAGAGCATACAGTTTTAAACAATTGCCATTTTGCTTCTATTATTTAATTTGTTTTGTCCTCTTGGTATTTATTGTTCAAAAGCATACCTAGGTAGTCCCAGGAGTTGGGAGCTAGCTGCTGATTGGTGGCTGCATAAAAATGCATCATGTCATTGGCTTACCGATGTGATCAGCTAGCTCCAAGTAGTGCATTGCTGCCCCTTCAATAAAGAATATTATGGGAATGGAGCAAAATTGATAATAGAAGTAGATTGGATAGATGTTTAAAACTGTTTGCTCTTTGTTAATCATGAAAGAAAAATTTGGGGTTTTATGTCTCTTTAAGTAATTTTCTTCTAAAATGTCCATGTTAAAGCTTCATGTTAAATAAAAATAGGGGTTGGGTTATGGTTGACACTTGGCAAAATGTCTATGTACAGAATGAGGATATTTAAAGAAAAATTGTACAAATACTAATGTGAAAACTAACTAACGTTGCTTTTGAATACTGATGTTGAGCGGCCTTGAAGCAAAGTGTTCAATGGTTTTAAGTCGTGCAAAGCCATTTCAAAAGCATCAGAGAAGTTTTGACGGATTGGAACAGCTTACAAATTTAAAAAAACTCATTAAGGCGACAGTCAAGTCCCAAAAAAACTTTTACTATTTAAATAGGGCATGTAATTTTAAACAACTTCCCAATTTACTTTTATTATCAATTTTCCTTTGTTCTCTTGGTATTCTTAGTTGAAAGCTAAACCTAGGAGGTTCATATGCTAATTTCTTAGACCTTGAAGACCGCCTTTAATCTGAATGCATTTTGACCACTAGAGGGCATAAGTTCATGTGTTTCATATAGATAACATTAATTTGTGCTCATGTACATGAAGTGACCTAGGAGTCAACACTGATTGGCTTAAATGCTAGTCTGTTAAAAGAACTGGAATAAGGGGGCAGCCTGCAGAGGCTTAGATACAAGGTAATTACAGAGGTAAAACATGTATTATTATAACTGTGTTGGTTATGCAAAACTGGGGAATGGGTAAAAAATGCATTATCTCTCTTTTTAAACAACCAAAATTCTGGTGTTGACTGTCCCTTTAAAGATTGCATAATAGATAAATAGGATGAATAGTTTGTGTAATATATTCAAATAGATCCAACAGCTATGAAAACTTCATTTCCTAAGGCCCATCTCCCTGCCAAATTTCAAGAGGACTTTTTTTGTTTTTTTTTGCTGTTGTTTTTTGGCTGCAGTTTGTCTTAAAATTCTTATATTTTTCTTTTTCTGTGCACATGAATGTAAGCATAGGAGAGTTTGTGTGCTTTTATAACATGGAATATAAAAACCTATTTAAAATATTGACTTGGACAAAGTATTTAATTTAAAGTTTTGTTGCATAACAGAAGAAATACCAAAAATACCCAGCCATGCCACCACCCATTTATGTAGACATAGTTTATTGACCCTGGATAAAAACACAAATCTAAATGCAGAGAAGAATTTTTTTTCTTTAAATGGACATGAAACTGAAAATTTTTCTTCATGATTCTTTTTTTTTTTCCAATTTTGCTTCCTTCTTTTGGTATCTTTTATTGAAGGAGCAGCAATGCACTATTAAGAGATAGCTGAACACATCAATAAGCCAATGAAAACAGGCATATGTATGTGCAGCCACCCATCAGCAGCTAGCTCCCAGCACTTGAGCCTACCTAAATATGCTTTTTTACAAATACATTATACAGATAATGTATTACAGATACATTAGATAACTAATGAAGTGAATTAGATAATAGAAGTAAATTAGAAAGCTGTTAAAATGGTGTGCTCACTCTGAGTCATGTCCCTTTAAATAAATCAAGTTATATCTCTCCATAAATCCATTAGGATAAATTGTAAAGAACATACTTTTTTAAAAAAAGTTCTTATTATCAGCCATTTAAAATGTACATTTTGAGAAAATACAGGTTTCAATGTTTTAAATCTAGAAAAAAATAATTTGAGATTAAAAATTCTAATTATCACTAAATGATTGACAAGTAAATTATTTTTGTCGTTCACGCTAAGATAAGGGGAAATATATTAATTTATATTAAGAACTTATGAAGCACATTATCATATTTATTTGATTTCATCCTCATGGGTTTACACATAGGTGAGATCCATCTATCTATATATATTAATAGGAGTTCAACAATTTTCTGTGGTGTAGAGTTCATATACGTTTTTCTCTCTCTCTCCTTCACCAAGGATATTGTTCTGAAACTTCACAGGCTGCAGGGGAGACAAATTATGTTTTCTATGCACTCACAATCTATCTATAAAAATAAGTTCCATGCATTAATCATGTGACCTATATTAAAACTTCAATTAATTTCACAGGGCATACTCATAACATAACGCAGCCTAAGTTTCCTTAGACCAAACAGCTTCTTATATTAAGCGTTTTACAACAGTCACCCTGATGTCACCAATCATGACTAATAACTAAAGTTATATATAAAATAATATTGAATAGAATAAAACCGACTGAATTTGAAGGTCAGTTATTCTGGCATATTGGAGAGTACATATGTGTTCAAATTTCTTTTATTAAAAAAATAGAATAATGAAGAAATTATTAAAAAATAGAGATAGTTACAGTAAATGAACATTAAACAGAACAAAATTATATTCATGTAGGAACAGTAATTCAATATGTTAATATTAATTGCATAGAAAAAAAAGGTTAGAACATCACTAAAAACAGTAGAATTGCATAGTCAACAAATGCATAATTAAAAGACAATGCACTTTGAATTTAAAATCAGTAGTCAATGATTTTTTCTGACAAATTTCAAAGTTAGTTTCATTTTCCTTTACTCTGCATCATGTGGCAGCCATTAGCCAATCACAAAATGCATAAACGTATATTCTGTGAATTCTTGAACAATCTCAGTAGGAGCAGGTGCCTCGGTAAGTGTGCACATAAAAAACGATTGTGAACATTTAAATAATAGAACTAAATGGAATATTGTTTAAAATTGCATGCTCTATCTGAATCATGAAAAATAGCTAAGATTCAATAAAGTAACTTTATAAATTAATCTGTATCTAGGTGTACAATTCTATTTGGCTTTAGCCTTTTATAGGCTTTTATAGGCATTTGATTTTAATGGATAATAAGGGATTCATTTTTCCAGGGTGTTTCTGCATATGGCTCCTTCAAAGGTATAATGACTCATATTACACCTGGTTAGGATGCTTGCCAGCAAATATGTTTGCGTCTTGTATACTACTTTACCTTAATAAAGAAGTATATTGCAAGACGATTGGAGCACCATCTTTCTTTTAGCTTTATTTATATCCCGCAAAAGTACTGCATACAAATAAATTTGGAAAGTGCAGGTGGATTGTATGAGTGTGTGTGTGTATGAGTGTATGAGTGTGTGTGTGTGTGTGTGTGTATTAGTGTGTGACTATGTGTGAGTGAGTGTGTGTGTGTGTATGAGTGTGTGTGTGTGTGTGCATGAGTGTGTGTGAGTATGAGTGTGTGAGTATGTGTGTGTGACTATGTGTGAGTGAGTGAGTGTGTGCATGAGTGTGTGTGAGTATGTGTGTGTATTTGTATGAGTGTGTGTGTGTGTGTGTGTGTGTGTGTATGAGTGAGTATGTGTGTGTTTGTAACTATGCCCTTTTAAATATATGTTGATGTATTATTTATATACAGGGACAGATTGAAAATATAAGAAAAAATGGTTAACCCCAAACCTAGTCCCACCCTAATAATTCTCCACCCAACCATGTCTTCTTTAAATACTGGTATGGGCATTAAAAGATTCCCACCACCAGTAAACATTGGCAATGCACATGCACGCAATAGCATTGCATCAACATTGACACTTGACAGCAACGTTTGAATGGTTACTGTCTGATCAATGTGAAAAAGAGACATGCATTTCTATTTCAGATAAACCTATATATGCAAAGCAGCATCACCATAAAAAAAAATGGGGTTTCAGATAATAAAAATAAATTCTATTGTATTTTTTGTAAAGAGTATCTTAGGAAAAAGTTTGAATATTTGAGTTTTACATGTATGCTTAGGAAAAAATGGTTGAAAAGGCACTACATTAATTTATATGAGACTATTGCCAATGCATATTGTTCTTTTACCTTGATGTAACAGAATTGTTAAAACATATTAAAACTACTCTTAAATGCAAAAGCCAGAAGCAAAATAGAACAGAAGTTCGAAAATTACAGAGGGATAAGTATTCTGAGTTGCAAATGAGGGAAAAAAAGAAATGTGACAAGCCAGAAAAAAAAATTGGAATGTACCTACATCTGCTAATGAAGGTCAATTGCATAATTTCTCTATACACGTGTTATGGAAATTAATTCAGAATTTTTTAAAAGTACTTTCAATGATGTCTTAGCAACTTTTATTCAACAAGGTAAAGAATTCACATAGCAGGATAAAGGAAAGCTTCATATGATGGCAAAGATGAAACAAAATTTCTAATCAAAAGAAAATATATTAGATCTTCAGATTAAGGTTAGAGTTCCATTTTCTGTGGAAAAAAAAGATATATAGCTATTGCAGTAGAATGAAAAGGTAACTAGGGCTTTTACATTATTGCTACTTAGGCAAATAAAACATTTTTTTTTTACATATTAAAGCCAGGGCATGGTTTTACCTCAACATTTTTTATGTTGGCAACAGCTTTTGCTTGCTTATAGTAACATGGAGTTTCTATCTCAATAGCAAAGGGATCCGACTGTTGTCAATCATGGGGGTTGTCACAGTTTGTTAACCGTGACACAATATCCCTCCAGCAACTCTCTCTCCCTTATAAAAGCCCCAGTTCTTGTAAGAGAATCTAGGGACTTCTTAGCCATTCATGTCAGGAATTTACCTGAAACTTTCAACGAGCTCCAACATCGGTGTCCAACTGTTTGTCCTCTACAGCAGCAGGTACTCTTCCTAGGCATGTATGGCGGTGCTGATTTAAAGGGGCCACACACAATTACAGGAACTTCCACTGGCTACAGGTGTGGGAGTTCCTATATAAATCCACTCAGCCCATCATTCTAGGTTATTGAGAGGTGAACTTACCTGTATCCTGTAGTGTAACAAGCTGTTACTTACCTTGTTCCTGTGCCTGCTGAGTCTCCTGTATCTTGCCGTACCATTGGCAGCTTACCTGAATCCTGCTGCACACACTTTACTCACCTGCTATCCCATAACAGCTTCACCAACAGTACTTACTAGGTATCCTGTGCCTGCGGAGACTCCTGTTTCCTACTTTACCAGTTGAAGCTTACCTTAATCCCCCTGTACTTGCTACACTCACCTGATATCCCATGACAACCTCACCAACAGTACCCGCTATTTATCCTGTGCCTGCTGTATCTCCCATATCCTGCTGTATCAGTCACAGCTTACCTGAACCCTGCTGCACCTGTTGCACCTACCTGGCATCCCGTAACAGCCTCACCAACAGTACCCAATATATATTTAGGTCTATATGTATACGTGATTAGGTCCTGACTAGGGGGCCTTTGGTATTGTATTGCCGCTATATTTGATATGTTCTATTTGCTTTATTGATTTAACCCTATACTGGTGCTTTTGTTAGTACCAGATTAGGACAGGAATACCCAGTGTTTTTAAATAATTGTGTAGGAGCAACACGTGAGACTAGCAGTTCGCCCATCCCTTTTTTGTGGTTCACCTTAGGAAGATATTATAGTCACCGGTAGACTCTATATTAGGGCTCCTTTTATTTCGTTTTGCACTATATAATGGGATAATTACCTCCTTTGAACCTTTCTGGTATTAGGCCTTTTATTTGATTGTATAGGTGTTTGCTGTGTGATTTATACAATACTTTGATTTGGACCTTTCATGTCCCTGTATGTTATTTCTTGTTTTAAGTGTTTTTAAAGTGATTTTATATTTCTCTTTTTTATTTTCTTGATATAATAAATGTTAAGTTGTATTTTTTATTTTTCCCTCATATTGTGGTGAGGATTGAGAACCCCTCTGTTTCATTTAGTTTACTCTCTTTTGGACCAATCTAATTTAGTGTTTTCCAGAGTGCTTAAAAGATGGTACTTTTTCTTTTCTTTCTGTACTATACCTGTATATATCTATACCTATGTCCAATAATATATATATATATATATATATATATATATATATATATAGGTATAGATATATATTGTACTAAAATACCATCAGACATATGTAGAAATAAGTATTTGTAAATAAATTATTCTAGTGAAGAACATTGGAGTGTGAAATATTCATATTTTTATGTCAGGTTAGTGTACTTAAGAATATGTGATCAGGTTTGCACGCAAGAAGGGTGTTAGATTTGTTCCCATTTTTTATCCCACTTTTTTTCTCCATTGACTTCTATGGGGGAATACGTTAACGCGGTTGCAATATTCTAACTTTTGCGCATGACAGGCCAGCGCGCAATCGAAAACATTTTACTTTCAACTTGTAATACTAGCACTACCTGACGTGCGCAAAAAGCTTACTCCTAGTGGATTTAGCGTGCAAGCTGGATCGATAAATGCAGCTCCATTTATTATCTGACCCTAAAATGTATTAGACAGCAAATTAAACTTTAAAAAATACATCTACATGTTATTCTCAGACTAATCTTTTCATTGAATGCATCATTCTACCTAGCATTTATTTAGTGTTTTCCAATCCTTCTAAAACTCTTGTTTGATATAGAAATAAACTGCATCAGCCATTTTTTTTTTAAATCAAAATGATCACAATCAAACAAAAGTAATAATAAAACTTGAACTTTAAAGTAAAATACATTTGGGCACCAACTTATTTTACAAAACATTAGTGTCACAACTTTATTAGTACAGATTTATACACAGTCATGTATTTTCATTTACATTCCTTCATGACTTTTTCCTTCTCTCTCTGCTTCACTAACCCCTACCCTATCTAATCTCTTTAACCAATCTCTCACCGCTGGCACATTTCCGCATACATTCAAGCATACATCAATCATACCAATCCTAAAAAAGCCCTCCCTTGACCCCTCCACGCCTTCTAACTATCGACCGGTCTCCTTACCTCCCTTTGCTTCAAAATTATTGGAACTACTGGTCTATAATCGGCTAACTCAATTTCTCACAACTAATTCCTTACTTGATCCACTACAATCTGGTTTCCGCCCTAAACACTCAACAGAAACTGCTCTTGCTAAAGTAACAAATGACCTGTTATCAGCTAAAGGAAAAGGCCTCTACTCCTTACTAATTCTTCTTGACCTATCCTCTGCTTTTGACACAGTCGACCATCCTCTCCGGCTAAAAATACTACATTCATTTGGCATCCGAAACACAGCCCTCTCCTGGTTTGCCTCATATCTCTCAAACCGCTCTTTTTCAGTTTCCTTTAACAACATATCTTGCGATCCTATGCCTCTCTCAGTTGGAGTACTGCAAGGCTCTGTCTTGGGCCCCTTGCTTTTCTCTCTCTATACATCCTCCCTTGGAAAACTTATAGCCTCCTTTGGATTCTAGTACCACTTATATGCTGATGATACCTAAATCTATCTTTCCTCTCCTTATATCTCTCCCTCTTTATTCAACAAGATTTCCAACTGTCTCTCAGCAATTTACTCTTGGATGTCTTCACACTACCTTCAACTCAATCTGTCCAAAACTGAGCTGCTTCTTATTCCCCCCTATTCGAGGCATCCAACACCTGACATTTCTCTGACGGTTGGAGATTCTATTCTCAACACCTCACACCAGGTCCGCTGTCTTGGGGTCACACTAGTCTCAGAGCTCACATTCAACCCACATATACAAGCACTTACTAAATCCTGCCATTCACACCTATGCAAGATTTCCAGAATTCATCCTTTCCTTACTCAAAGAACTATAAAAATACTTAGTCATTCCCTCATTTTGTCACGCATTGATTATTGCAATCTAGTCCTAAATGGCCTTCCAAAACACTGCCACTCCTCCCTCCAATCTATTATGAATGCTTCTGCTAGACTCATCCACCTAAGTCGCCGATCTACATCAGCTGCTCCGCTCTGCCAGTCTCTACACTGGCTGCCCATACACTCCAGAATACAATTTAAAGCATTAACCCTAACTTACAAAGCACTAAACAGTCTAGCTACCAACTATATTTCCTCTCTCATCATGAAATATTCCCCATCCCGTCCTCTTGGATCAACCTCTGACCTACGTCTCTCCACGTCTGTTATCTCTACGTCCCACTCTCTTCCAAGACTTCGCACGTGCTGCTCCTGTCCTCTGGAACTCTCTATCCAGCTCCATAAGACTGTCTCCAACCTTGTATAGCTGCAGACACTCCTTGAAAACCCACTTATTCAGAGAGGCATACCATCTCTCCTTCATCCCTCATCCTAACCAAACTAATGCATGAACTGCCTGACACACTGCTGCAACTACAACTGATGTAACAAGCTACCCCAACCTTATGTCTCTGCACCCTAAACCTGTAGACTGTGAGCTCTTCGGAGCAGGGCCCTCTTCCTCCTGTACTTCCTCCTGTACTAGATTTGTTTAGTTTTGTTATGTTTTGTATTTTATCAAAAATCTTTGTCATTGTATACCCCTATCATTGTACCCAACGCTACGGAATTTTGCGGCGCTATACAAATAAATGATAATAATAATAATTTACAGAGTGCACAATTAGAAATCATAAAGCAGTTACATTTTTTTTAATCCTATTTTTAAATGCACCAATATAGAAGTAATACAAAACAAAAATTTCAACCTAAATCGAATAATGCTGACATTGTGGACGTATATTGTTCTTTATTTGTCTCTTCTTAGAGAGAAATGCAGATACATAGCTGACAGTGTAAAACTTCCCTGTTTGCATTCTGCAGTGGAACTCACTGATCTTGCAGTATCAGATCATAAGGAAAACTAGTTTTGAAATGCATCTCTTCCGAGCCAATAAACAGCAAAAAAACACAAGCGATAAGAATCAACCTACACATGTGCGGGATCCTGAGCCTACCTCAGTATGTTCTCATGGAAGGGAACTAAAGTTTAACAAAGATATCAAAAAAATCTTGATAACAAATAGGTTTTTTTTTGTTTTTCTTTTAATTCTAAGTCATGAAAGTTTAAGTTTCACTTCAGTGTCAGTTCTTTTTATAAAAATACGCACTGTAACTAGATAATATTTAATGGTTTCTCTACTATCAATTTAAGGTAAATTTAAAATTGGCAGTTAAATTAATTTATTTTAAATGCTAAATAGTAAAAATAATGCAGTCTAGTTAAAAAAAAGTATTTTCCTATCCTCTTTTAATGCAGCTGAAAACTGATAATAATTCACGTAGTATAGATTTCAGCCCTTCAGCTCATTCTTCCGTAAACTTTAAGGTAAGTGCTCTTTAGTTCACACGGCGGAGAGTTAAAAAAGATAAAGCAGAACAGGTAGTAAATCTTTATTTCATTTCTGCATGTAATATGCCATTTAAAAATAGTACAGTAATTAACAAGGCTCACATTTTTCATTTTGATTGTACTTTACAATTCGTCTGTAACAGTGAGATAACACAATAAAATCATAAGAACATCTCAGAAGTATGCAATTACCAGAAAATATTCTCTGAATTAAAAAAAAAAAACGTATTATCAAAATTTTCATTTTAACTTATGTGGCTTTTCTCTAATGCACTGAAACCTGTTTCTATGTTATTATTTTAGGCTTTATAACAAAGGGACAATGCAAGCTAGAAAAAGCTTCCTTGCATTGTAAGAAAGAAACGATTCCTGAGCTAAAAGATATACATATGTATGAAATATTAATATTTTCCTGGATTTTTATTATCTGTTTCAGTGTTGAGTGTGACCACTCTGTATTCTCTATTCTCCTTGTAACTGTGAAGCAGGTGTGCAGGTAGCCAGTTACTAAGGCAACATATTGGCAAGGGATTAGAGCGGAATCTTTTGCCGGCATTGCTGAAGGGGGGGAGTGAGGGCTCTATAAAACTCTATTGCTTCTGTGTAAAAGATATAAGTTATACAGGTCTATATAAACACACAACAAACATCTGAAGCTAGGAACTAGCTTTCATGACAAAATAGGGACATTTCTTTACCATAAATGTACTATAATATCATGCTGATACAGCTTCAGCTGAAAAAAGGTGGATTTTTTTAAGCTCCCCTCAACAGAAATGCATTTTGCTCATGTTTTTAAAGGAGTCAAAAAGCCTGCTCCAAAGAGATTTACCATTACTGAGCAGTTTTTTTATGGTATCCCTTACCACTTTTCTGTTCAAAATAATGAAATTACAAGTTTCCTACTGAATAAGAAATAAACTATATCACACAATTTGATATTCAGCACAAGTCTTATATAACCCCCCTAGCTCTGAACACTGTACTACTCAAAATACTATAAGCTTATCTTTTCAAATGGATCTGTAATGTAATATTTGTTGAGACATTATTCTTCATTCTACTCTATAGATGATCTATGGATGATACAATCATACAATGGGTCTTGTGGAATCTTATGGTTGCAGCTATTATTATCTTTCCTTGCTGTGTGTCCGTATATTACAATGTTATTTGAAGATGTTCAATAAATATATAATGCGGAGAGAAAAATGTGACAGAACGATCTCCAGAGCCTGAGATAACATTTTGAGTGCGCTTTGGAGCATATTTATGAGTAAGATCCATGAAAACCTGCATAGGTCCTGAGACTCCAAATTGCAGGTCTTGCTAAGCTGGTAACTTATGCTTGCCATGTCCCATAGAATTGTATTGGCATCATATTAATAAATTCACACATTTAGAACCTGCCCAAGCAAGTTAAAAAGTAGACGTCTCTGGGGAGGCAAATGTAAATCATCCTGGACTGGCTGACCAGGGATAATTGACAATCCCTGCCTGTGTGAGGGAATGGGTGAATGCTTCAGGTGGTAGATGCTACCGCACTATCCCAGAATGCATGTGGATAGGTTCTCTGGGTGGAGATAAATCAGACTCAATGCATTAAAAAATGCATTCGCTCTTGCCAATCATATTAGTTTTTCCCCCTCAGGTTGAAGAGTGAGGAAGCTTTTAAAATTCTGCTCAGAACAGAAAAATTATAAACCAAGAAAGTGAATGCCCTTATCAACCCTTTCACCAGACTTAATTTAAAGAGCACACAATTAGAAATCATAATGCAGTTTAATGAAAAGATCACATTTTTAATGCACTGATATAATTAAAAATACAAAACATGTGGCTTAAAATAAATAATACATTTCATTGTGTATTATGTATATTGTACTGCCTCTCAAAAAGAAATGCAGATACATAGCTGTCAATGTAAAATTTCCTTTTTGAAATTCTGCAATGGAATTTTCTGACACAAAGGATTTTGCAGTATCAGATCACAAGGCAACTAATCCAATATATCTATGGCCCTATTGTTTTAGTTTATTTGTGCCACTCACATAAAATTGAAAGAAAATAATAACATTGTCTGTAAAAACTCTAGTTAATGTTTTGTATTGTTTATGTGATTTTTAATATTTACTTATCTCAAATATTTGTGTAGGGTTTTGCAAACAATTTGAATGCAGTTTTCTTCAGTACCAAGTATATTGGGGGGAGGGGATATCTATTGGTGACTTGCTCTGAAATGGCTTTTTGCTTCCCGTCGTAACTGGTTGTCGAGTTTCTCTCGTAATCACAAAGCAAAATTAATTTGTTTGTCAAAAGCCAGCAGCCACAAATGCCTTTCAACATAAAAGTTCTCAAAATATTTTTTTGTGTGTTAAGTACCTGTTCTCAAAATAGAAACTGGGAGGTCATCCAAAACGGACTGAAACAATAGCCTATTCACACCTCTTGAAGGGACATGGAACACAAAATTGTCTTTCTTGATTCAGATAGAGAATTTAATTTTAAACAACTTTCCAATTTACTTCTACTATCAAATTGTCTTAATTCTCTCAGTATGTTTTGTTGAAAAGCAGAGAGGCATGTTTAGGAGTGTTCATGTATCTGTAGCACTATGTGGCCGCAATTTTGTAAGAATGTTATACATTTGCAAGAACAATAGATGGCAGCATTTTTTCCTGCTATTTTTCCCCCAGATATGCACAATACCTACCTTGGTATCTCCTCAACAAAGAGTACCATAAGAATGAAGCAAAATTTATAATAGAAGTTGGAAACTTTAAAATATTGTATGCAATGTCTGAATCACAAAAGAGATTGGGTTTCCCTTTAAGGTTATGGTAAAGCTCTATTCAAGTAACTGTGCAAGGGAAATACTCATTTACAAGTATGACATTAACTTATTGTAATCCAAAAACATCTTATTACTGATTAATAAGATGAATGCCATATGTTTTTTCGCATGATGGGCATACTTCAATAGCCACATCAGGACCCTGACATCTACAAAGTGATTCTTAATCACTTGCACTGTTGTGTTTGTCACTAAAATTAAGCCATCTGAATGGAAATTATATATTGGCATGATGAGCATACTATGCCAGGCAAATTTTTCTATGGCTATATGGTTATTTTTAAACCTTGACAAGTATTGTTTTTAATAATATTTATTTGTGTTGTTTGGTAAAGAACCATTTCCATTTTGGTGTTTTCTTACAAGATAGCGACTATGGGTTTCTATTGATAATATCTTCTTATATTGTATTTTAAAAGCACTGGAACTGTAAAGAATGAATGCACTACATTCCAAAATTGTAGCTGCCTAGGAAACTTTCAAATAAGATTGCGCCTTCATTACTGGGTTTTATAGGGAACACACCTTCATGCACAATATGTACAAACACAAAAGTGCATATAAAAGTGCTTGCACCTGCATTATTGCACTCACAACAACAAAGACAAGTTCTAGTTTAAAAGTTCAATTATGCAGGTGCAAGAACCTTGAAACGCACAGTCGGGACTGTGTTTGGGTAAAGAGGAAGGAGAAGGGATATAAGAGAAAGAGAGAAAGAAAATGAAAGAAAAGAGAAGACAATTTATTCAAACAAATCAAAATCCAAAAAGTGCTTCTCGTGAGAAAGAGAGAGAGAAACAACCTATGTTTGTGCAAGGAAAAAAATAAAATACAATACAATGTCATCTTAAGCATTTAGAATTGTTTAAAAAAATCCAATATATAGGTTTCAAATGTTCTATCTTCAAACAGCTGTTTAATAACAGACGGCTAGATTTAGAGTTTTGTCGGTAACGACCCGCGTAGCTAACGCTGGCTTTTTTCTGGCCGCACCTTTAAAATAACTCTGGTATTGAGAGTCCACAGAATGGCTGCGTTAGGCTCCAAAAAAGGAGCGTAGAGCATATTTAACGCAACTTCAACTCTCGATACCAGAGTTGCTTACGGACGGGGCCAGCCTCAAAAACCTGCTCGTGCACGATTCCCCCATAGGAAACAATGGGGCTGTTTGAGCTGAAAAAAAACCTAACACCTGCAAAAAAGCCGCGTTCAGCTCCTAACGCAGCCCCATTGTTTCCTATGGGGAAACACTTCCTACGTCTGCACCTAACACTCTAACATGTACCCCGAGTCTAAACACCCCTAATCTTACACTTATTAACCCCTATTCTGCCGCCCCCGCTATCGCTGACCCCTGTATTACCACCGCTATTATTATAAAGTTATTAACCCCTAATCCGCCTCACTAACCCTATAATAAATAGTATTAACCCCTAATCTGCCCTCCCTAACATCGCCGACACCTAACTTCAATTATTAACCCCTAATCTGCCGACTGGAGCTCACCGCTATTCTAATAAATGTATTAACCCCTAATGCTAAGTCTAACCCTAACACTAACACCCCCCTAAATTAAATATAATTTTAATCTAACGAAATTAATTAACTCTTCTTAAATAAATTATTCCTATTTAAAGCTAAATACTTACCTGTAAAATAAATCCTAATATAGCTACAATATAAATTATATTTATATTATAGCTATTTTAGGATTAATATTTATTTTACAGGTAACTTTGTATTTATTTTAACCAGGTACAATAGCTATTAAATAGTTAAGAACTATTTAATAGCTAAAATAGTTAAAATAATTACAAATTTAAATTATCTTCCTGCACTCTTTTTCTGTAGCAAGACTGGGTGATTTAGGCATGATCATTTAAAACTCACTTAGTTTATATTACATCACATTACTTTTTTTTCTTCTCCCCATAGAATCACTTGCATTTCACTCAGGGATCTTCTTCCCTTAACTACACCTTTTTAGTTTCTAGCTCATATCTTTTCGGCTAGTCCTCTTTTTTTTCCCCTCACCACACGAGGAATATATGGAAAGATTCCTCACCCCGCACACCACATTTCCACAGATCATGCCGCCTAAAATCAAAGACAGGAAGCTACGTACATCAGATGCAATGATGGACAATACTAGTGAGGGTATAAATGTAAAAGCAGATCTACAACCATTAATCAATCAGCTGAATGACATTTTTAAGCCCCAATTTGAATTTCTTAAAAATCAAATATCCAGTCTGTCATCAGAACTTAAAGTATTTGCCAATAGACTCACAGAAGTAGAAGACAAAGTATCTACAGTAGAAGATATATGTAACAATCACTCGCAAAAAATATCAGATTTGGAAAAGAAAAATATGATTTTGACTGCTAGGATAGATGACTTAGAAGACCGCTCTCGGCGGAATAATCTAAAAATAATAGGCTTACCTGAGACAGAACAATACAAGAATCTCTTACAATTTGCAGCAATAACTCTCCCACAGGCCCTAGGTATAGAACATGTGCAGGTACCGATAATGGTAGAAAGAGCCCATAGATTAGGACCACCTAGAAGTAGAGGTAATGGGAAAAATGCCCAGAGACCAATTCTGATAAAGTTTTTGAATTTCCAAGACAAAACAAACATCCTCAGAGCATATAGAAAAGCTCGAGATTTTTGTATTGAAGAAAATAAAATCCTACTATTTCAGGACTACTCGGCAGATACAGCTTTTAGGAGGAAAGAAATGGCACCCTTTTGTTCTAGGCTGATTCAAGAGTGCTTTTTAGCCAAATTACTGTATCCTGCTAAAATTGTTATAGAAGAGGAGGGCATTGCTAGACTAGACAATTTAGAAGAAGCTAAAGCTTATTTTCAAAAACATAAGTTGTCACTCACTTGAAAATTTTAGGAGTTCACAGGAGTTAATCTACTTCTAGAAGGATCATGTTAATATATTTACTAGAAAGGGGAAACCTGTTTAAAGCATCTAGGATTTGTTGGCTGTCTATTAATCTAAGATATATGCTAAAAGATCTATTAGACCCTGTTTCGCTCCAGCTGGAATTTTTTTGTTATTTGGTTGTTATGTTTAAATGTTTGTATGGATTGTGTTTTTTTTTTTTTTTTTTTCTTCTCTTTTTCTCTCTCTCTCTCTCTCTCTCTCTCTCTCTCTCTCTCCCTCCCCCTCTCTCTCATTCTGTGTTTTCCTCCTCTTTCCCCTAATAGGTTTAAAATGCCCCATCAATGAAGGGGAATATTAAGTGTCTTTCGTGGAACGTGGGGGGCATCACCTCTCCAATTAAAAGGAAAATGATAATCAACCAATTGGGTAAATATAATCCAGATATAGTTCTATTACAAGAAACACATCTAAAAGGGGAGGAAATTGTTAAACTTAAAAGTAAGTTGGTTGGGGAGGTGATTGCCACCACATGTTCTAGAAGGAAAAAAGGAGTTGCCATCTTAATAAACAAAAATTATCTTATAGTATCCTGAACACAATTTTGGATCCCCAGGCTAGATGGGCAGTTTTGGAGATACAGGTGAATAGCCTCAGACTGGTGATCTGCAATGTCTATGGCCCTAACAATACAGACCCTAGTTTTTGGAATAACCTAGTTTTCTCCAACATAGGTGTGTCCGGTCCACGGCGTCATCCTTACTTGTGGGATATTCTCTTCCCCAACAGGAAATGGCAAAGAGCCCAGCAAAGCTGGTCACATGATCCCTCCTAGGCTCCGCCTACCCCAGTCATTCTCTTTGCCGTTGTACAGGCAACATCTCCACGGAGATGGCTTAGAGTTTTTTAGTGTTTAACTTTTGCTTCTTCTGAGGCTATTTTTGGGAGAAAGGTTTTGCAAGCCGTGGTGCCTTCCATTTAGGTGACCTGATTTGCTCCCTCCCTTCATCCGTGTCCTAAAGCTTTGGTATTGGTTCCCACAAGTAAGGATGACGCCGTGGACCGGACACACCTATGTTGGAGAAAACAGAATTTATGTTTACCTGATAAATTACTTTCTCCAACGGTGTGTCCGGTCCACGGCCCGCCCTGGTTTTTTTAATCAGGTCTGATAATTTTTTTCTTTAACTACAGTCACCACGGTACCATATGGTTTCTCCTATGCAAATATTCCTCCTTAACGTCGGTCGAATGACTGGGGTAGGCGGAGCCTAGGAGGGATCATGTGACCAGCTTTGCTGGGCTCTTTGCCATTTCCTGTTGGGGAAGAGAATATCCCACAAGTAAGGATGACGCCGTGGACCGGACACACCGTTGGAGAAAGTAATTTATCAGGTAAACATAAATTCTGTTTTTATGCTAACTAGATTTCTTGGACAAAATATAATTTTAGCAGGCGATTTTAATTTAATTCCTACAGAAGCGCTAGATAAATTTTCGCCGAAAATTTCATCCTTTTCCAAACAGAAAGCAAAAATTTTTAAACAAGTTTGTAAAAATTTAAAGCTCCACGATATATGGCGTTTGCAGTACCCAGATACGAGGTCCTTCACCTGTGACTCTAAAAGCCACGGTTCCTTTTCACGGATACATTTTTTTTTTATCTCGACTTCACTTCTTAAGTTAGAAACCAAGGCAGAGATATTTGATATTCTGATATCAGACCACGCAATAGTCTCTATAGATCTCCACCCACAACCAATGCAGAGCAGTGAAAGGAACAATTTTTTCTTCCCAAAATTCTTAGTAGAAAATCTAGAATTTGGTAATTGGCTAAAATATAAGTGGAGGGAATATGAAACTTTAAATATAGAATACCGTGGGAAAATAGAAATATTTTGGGAAGCCGCGAAGGCATATCTCAGAGGACATATTAAAGCTTATATGTCTTCAAAAAAAAAGAAGCTACAAGAAAGAGAAATCCAGGTATCCAAACAAGTTCAGAATGCATATGATAGATATATTATTAACCCCTCCAAACAATTCAGAGATAAATATAGACTGGCTAAAACAGAAAGGGATATTTTTATTAAAAAAAAGGTATCATGGGAAGAACTTAAATTAAGCGCTAAATATAAAGGCCATAGGATTCTATCAGCCAATCGGAATTAAGGTAGGAATATTCTGATTGGCTGATCGGAACAGCCAATAGAATGCAAGCTCAATCTGATTGGCTGATTGGATCAGCCAATCGGATTGAACTTGATTCTGATTGGCCGATTCCATCAGCCAATCAGAATATTCCTACCTTAATTCCGATTGGCTGATAGAATCCAATCAGCCAATCGGAATTCGAGGGACGCCATCTTGGATGATGTCATTTAAAGGAACCGTCATTCGTCGTTCAGTCGTCGGCCAGGATGGATGTTCCGCGTCGGAGGTCTTCAGGATGCTGCTGCTCCGCTCCGGATGGATGACGATAGAAGATTCCGCTTGGATGAAGACTTCAATCGGATGGAAGACCTCTTCTGCCCCGCTTGGATAAAGACTTCTACCGGATGGAGGACCTCTTCTTGCTCCGCTTGGATGAAGAATTTGGCTCTGCTGGGTGAAGAAGACTCAAGGTAGGGAGATCTTCAGGGGCTTAGTGTTAGGTTTATTTAAGGGGGGTTTGGGTTAGATTAGGGGTATGTGGGTGGTGGGTTGTAATGTTGGGGGGGGGGTATTGTATGTTTTTTTTTACAGGCAAAAGAGCTGAACTTCTTGGGGCATGCCCCGCAAAGGGCCCTGTTCAGGGCTGGTAAGGTAAAAGAGCTTTGAACTTTAGTAATTTAGAAAAGGGTAGGGCATTTTTTTATTTTGGGGGGCTTTGTTATTTTATTAGGGGGCTTAGAGTAGGTGTAATTAGTTTAAAATTGTTGTAATATATTTCTAATGTTTGTAAATATTTTTTTATTTTTTGTAACTTAGTTCTTTTTTATTTTTTGTACTTTAGTTAGTTTATTTCATTGTATTTATTTGTAGGAATTGTATTTAATTTATTTATTGATAGTGTAGTGTTAGGTTTAATTGTAGATAATTATAGGTATTTTATTTAATTTATTTATTGATAGTGTAGTGTTAGGTTTAATTGTAACTTAGGTTAGGATTTATTTTACAGGTAAATTTGTAATTATTTTAACTATTTTAGCTATTAAATAGTTCTTAACTATTTAATAGCTATTGTACCTGGTTAAAATAAATACAAAGTTACCTGTAAAATAAATATTAATCCTAAAATAGCTATAATATAAATATAATTTATATTGTAGCTATATTAGGATTTATTTTACAGGTAAGTATTTAGCTTTAAATAGGAATAATTTATTTAAGAAGAGTTAATTAATTTCGTTAAATTAAAATTATATTTAATTTAGGGGGGTGTTAGTGTTAGGGTTAGACTTAGCTTTAGGGGTTAATACATTTATTAGAATAGCGGTGAGCTCCAGTCAGCAGATTAGGGGTTAATAATTGAAGTTAGGTGTCGGCGATGTTAGGGAGGGCAGATTAGGGGTTAATACTATTTATTATAGGGTTAGTGAGGCAGATTAGGGGTTAATAACTTTATTATAGTAGCGGTGCGGTCCGCTCAGCAGATTAGGGGTTAATAAGTGTAGGCAGGTGGAGGCGACGTTGAGGGGGGCAGATTAGGGGTTAATAAATATAATATAGGGGTCGGCGGTGTTAGGGGCAGCAGATTAGGGGTACATAGCTATAATGTAGGTGGCGGCTCTTTGCGGTCAGCAGATTAGGGGTTAATTATTGTAGGTAGCTGGCTGCGACGTTGTGGGGGGCAGGTTAGGGGTTAATAAATATAATATAGGGGTCGGCGGTGTTAGGGGCAGCAGATTAGGGGTACATAAGTATAACGTAGGTGGCGGTCAGCAGATTAGGGGTTAAAAAAATTTAATCGAGTCTCGGCGATGTGGGGGGGCCTCGGTTTAGGGGTACATAGGTAGTTTATGGGTGTTAGTGTACTTTAGAGCACAGTAGTTAAGAGCTTTATAAACCGGCGTTAACTACTCTTAACTACTGTCTTTTTTCTGCGGCTGGAGTTTTGTCGTTAGATTTCTAACGCTCACTTCAGACACGACTCTAAATACTGGAGTTAGAAAGATCCCATTGAAAAGATAGGATACGCAATTGACGTAAGGGGATCTGCGGTATGGAAAAGTCGTGGCTGAAAAGTGAGCGTTAGACCCTTTTTGGAATGACTCCAAATACCGACGGTAGCCTAAAACCAGCGTTAGGAGCCTCTAACGCTGGTTTTCACGGCTTCCGCCAAACTCCAAATCTAGGCCATAGAAAATTGTATGTCCCATCAATATTTATTTTTGAAAACATGCTAGTGTTTTCAAGATGCCCTTGAGTCTGAGAATCTGTAGATTATTTAAACTGTTTAGCAGTGTTATTTAGCTATTAAACACTAATGGCTAGATTTAGAGTTCTGTGGCCAAAGGGGTGCGTTAGCTACGCGTGCTTTTTTTTCCCCGCACCTTGTAATACCGCTGGTATTTAGAGTTCACAGAAGGGCTGCGTTAGGCTCCAAAAAAGGGAGCGTAGAGCATATTTACCGCCACTTCAACTCTCGATACCAGCGGAGCTTACGGATGTGGCCAGCTTCAAAAACGTGCTCATGCACGATTCCCCCATAGGAAACAATGGGACAGTTTGGGCTGCAAAAAAGCAGCGTTCAGCTCCTAACGCAGCCCCATTGTTTCCTATGGGGAAACACTTCCTAAGTCTGCACCTAACACCCTAACATGTACCCCGAGTCTAAACACCCCTAACCTTACACTTATTAACCCCTAATCTTCCGCCCCCGCTATCGCTGACCCCTGCATATTATTATTAACCCCTAATCTGCCGCTCCGTACACCACCACAACCTACATTATCCCTATGTACCCCTAATCTGCTGCCCCTAACACCGCCGACCCCTATATTATATTTATTAACCCCTAATCTTCCGCCCTGCTATCGCTGACCCCTGCATATTATTATTAACCCCTAATCTGCCGCTCCGTACACCGTCACAACCTACATTATACCTATGTACCCCTAATCTGCTGCCCCTAACACAGCCGACCCCTATATTATATTTATTAATCCCTATTCTGCCGCCCCCAACGTCGCCTCCACCTACCTAAAATTATTAACCCCTACTCTGCCGACCGGACCACACCGCTACTATAATAAATGTATTAACCCCTAAAGCTAAGTCTAACCCTAACCCTAACACCCCCCTAACTTAAATATAATTTAAATCTAACGAAATAAATTAACTATTATTAAATAAATTATTCCTATTTAAAGCTAAATACTTACCTTTAAAATAAATCCTAATATAGCTACAATATAAATTATAATTATATTGTAGCTATTTTAGGATTAATATTTATTTTACAGGCAACTTTGTAATTATTTTAACCAGGTACAATAGCTATTACATAGTTAATAACTATTTAATGGCTACCTAGTTAAAATAATTACAAAATTACCTGTAAAATAAATCCTAACCTAAGTTACAATTAAACCTAACACTACACTATCAATAAATAAATTAAATAAAATACCTACAATTACCTACAATTAAACCTAACACTACACTATCAATAAATTAATTAAATACAATACTTAAAATAAATACAATGAAATAAACTAACTAAAGTACAAAAAATAAAAAAGAACTAAGTTACAAAAAATAAAAAAATATTTACAAACATTAGAAAAATATTACAACAATTTTAAACTAATTACACCTACTCTAAGCCCCCTAATAAAATAAGAAAGACCCCCAAAATAAAAAAATGCCCTACCCTATTCTAAAATTAAAATAGAAAAGCGGGGCATGCCCCAAAGAATTCAGCTCTTTTGCCTGTTAAAAAAAAACATTTAATACCCCCCCAACATTACAACCCACCACCCACATACCCCTAATCTAACCCAAACCCCCTTAAATAAACCTAACACTAAGCCCCTGAAGATCTCCCTACCTTGTCTTCACCACACCGGGTTCACCGATCGATCCAGAAGAGCCTCCAATGTCTTGATCCAAGCCCAAGCGGGGGGCTGAAGATGTCCATGATCCGGCTGAAGTCTTGATCCAAGCGGGAGCTGAAGAGGTCCATGATCAGACTGAAGTCTTCATCCAAGCGGGAGCTGAAGAGGTCCATGATCGGGCTGAAGTCTTCTATCAAGCGGCATCTTCAATCTTCTTTCTTCCGGATCCATGGTCATCCCGCCGACGCGGAACATCCATCTTCACCGACGACTTCCCGACGAATGACGGTTCCTTTAAGGAACGTCATCCAAGATGGCGTCTCTCGAATTCCGATTGGCTGATAGGATTCTATCAGCCAATCGGAATTAAGGTAGGAAAATTCTGATTGGCTGATGGAATCAGCCAATCAGAATCAAGTTCAATCAGATTGGCTGATCCAATCAGCCAATCAGATTGAGCTTGCATTCTATTGGCTGTTCTGATCAGCCAATAGAATTCCAGCTCAATCTGATTGGCTGATCGGATCAGCCAATCGGATTGAACTTGATTCTGATTGGCTGATTCCATCAGCAAATCAGAATTTTCTTACCTTAATTCCGATTGGCTGATAGAATCCTATCAGCCAATCAGAATTCGAGGGACGCCATCTTGGATGACGTCCCTTAAAGGAACCGTCATTCGTCGGGAAGTCTTCGGTGAAGATGGATGTTCCGCGTCGGCGGGATGACCATGGATCCGGAAGAAAGAAGATTAAAGGGACTGTAAATCTTAACCCCTCTATTAATATATATAATAATTAACATTAATATTGTAACGATTGAACTCAGTTTGCAGAGTATAAGTGCTATGGAAGCGTTTTAAAACCAGTTCAAATAATTACCTCTTTCAATATCCACTATCCGCCCATGCAGCCACAGATATGTTTGTTTTTCATTGACAGCGCTGCCGTTACGTCAATCATTACCTTCAATACGCCCATTTTTGGATCCGGAGCGTGCATTTACACTTCTATTACGCATGCGCAGTTCAACCATGATTAGCATTATCATTAAACTATCATTAGCATTATGTAATATGAAATAAAAATTTTAATTTTCAAAAATAAGTCTTTAATAAAACATTACTTTCTATTTATTTAGTTGCTCATTCGTCAATAGGAGTGACTCACCGCTCATTCAGATACACAGTATCTCAATGCACGATGAAGCATTGAGATTCAGTGTATACGGCTGCAGACTGAGTGTAATGCGCATGCGCACGTGGAGAGGGAACGCGCGCTGTCAAAATTGCAGAAGACGGACGTTCGCTCTGCTGTTGGCTGCAGGGGCTATGACAGTAAATATTGAAAAAAATAATCAAACTCGTAGGCGGACAGAAGATGCGTTTTTGGGTAAGTATAAAATACTTATTTAAACGCTTCCACTGCGCTTTTGCCCTGCATAGTAAAATGAATCAATATAATAACTTGTATATTTTAATTTATTGGGAACTAAAGTTAAAGGTTTACTGTCCCTTTAAAGATGCCGCTTGATAGAAGACTTCAGCCCGATCATGGACCTCTTCAGCTCCCACTTAGATGAAGACTTCAGCCCGATCATGGACCTCTTCAGCTCCCGCTTGGATGAAGACTTCAGTCGGATCATTGACATCTTCAGCCCCCCGCTTGGGCTTGGATCAAGATATCGGAGGAGCTCTTCTGGATCGATCGGTGAACCCGGCGTGGTGAAGACAAGGTAGGGAGATCTTCAGGGGCTTAGTGTTAGGTTTATTTAAGGGGGGTTTGGGTTAGATTAGGGGTATGTGGGTGGTGGGTTGTAATGTTGGGGGGGGTATTGTATGTTTTTTTTTTTTACAGGCAAAAGAGCTGAATTCTTTTGGGCATGCCCCGCAAAGGGCCCTTTTCATGGCTGGTAAGGTAAAAGAGCTTTTCTATTTTAATTTTAGAATAGGGTAGGGCATTTTTTTATTTTGGGGGTCTTTGTTATTTTATTAGGGGGCTTAGAGTAGGTGTAATTAGTTTAAAATTGTTGTAATATTTTTCTAATGTTTGTAAATATTTTTTTATTTTTTGTAACTTAGTTCTTTTTTATTTTTGTACTTTAGTTAGTTTATTTAATTGTATTTATTTGTAGGTATTGTATTTAATTAATTTATTGATAGTGTAGTGTTAGGTTTAATTGTAGATAATTGTAGGTATTTTATTTAATTCATTTATTGATAGTGTAGTGTTAGGTTTAATTGTAACTTAGGTTAGGATTTATTTTATAGGTAATTTTGTAATTATTTTAACTAGGTAACTATTAAATAGTTATTAACTATTTAATAGCTATTGTACCTGGTTAAAATAAATACAAAGTTGCCTGTAAAATAAATATTAATCCTAAAATAGCTACAATATAATTATTATTTGTATTGTAGCTATATTAGGGTTTATTTTACAGGTAAGTATTTAGCTTTAAATAGGAATAATTTATTTAATAAGATTTAATTTATTTAGTTAGATAAAAATTATATTTAATTTAGGGGGTGTTAGGGTTAGAATTAGCTTTAGGGGTTAAAAAATTTATTAGAGTAGCGGTGAGCTCCAGTCAGCAGATTAGGGGTTAATGCTTGAAGTTAGGTGTCGGCGATGTTAGGGAGGGCAGATTAGGGGTTAATACTATTTATTATAGGGTTATTGAGGCGGGAGTGAGGCGGATTAGGGGTTAATACATTTATTATAGTAGCGGTGCGGTCCGGTTGGCAGATTAGGGGTTAATAAGTGTAGGTAGGTGGCGGCGACATTGGGGGCGGCAGATTAGGGGTTAATAAATATTATGTAGGTGTCGGCGGTATTAGGGGCAGCAGATTAGGGGTACATAGGGATAACGTAGGTGGTGGCGGTGTACGGAGCGGCAGATTAGGGGTTAAACATTTTTAATAGAGTGGCGGCGATGTGGGGGGACCTCAGTTTAGGGGTGCATAGGTAGTTTATGGGTGTTAGTGTACTTTAGAGCACAGTAGTTAGGAGCTTTATAAACTGGCGTTAGCCAGAAAGCTCTTAACTACTGACTTTTTTCTGCGGCTGGAGTTTTGTCGTTAGATTTCTAACGCTCACTTCAGCCACGACTCTAAATACCGGCGTTCGAAAGATCCCATGGAAAAGATAGGATACGCAATTGACATAAGGGGATCTGCGGTATGGAAAAGTCGCGGCTGGAAAGTGAGTGTTAGACACTTTCCTGACTGACTCTAAATACCAGCGGTAGCCCAAAACCAGCGTTAGGAGCCTCTAACGCTGGTTTTCACGGCTACCGCCAAACTCTAAATCTAGCTGTAAATCACCTAGTAAAACCCATCTGCACTGATTACTGTTTAACAGTGTTAAAAAAACGCCATAAGATATTAGAAAAAATAAGTAAACTCAATGGATGCTGTACTAATTAGGTTTATATTAAACTGACATCTCATGCAACAAAGAAAAAGTAAAGTAAAATCTGTGTGCATTTATATTCTTTACACATATTTAATATTTGGAGAAGACAGTGGTAGGACCTCTTAATACTTCCCAAAACATACACTTGTATAGCTATTGGGAAGAAGCTGAGAACTTTGAGGGATACTAATCTGCCTCTAGATGGTTACAGTGTTAATTAAATAAGCACCATAACTTTATTTGTTTTAGCATTTAATGTAATGTATGTCTCATATCTATTCTGAGGTTCTAGGTGAGCCATGCCTCTTCAAACAGTAAATTTCAGGCTTTAGTAACTTATACAGTGAGGTAAGGCCCTGTTTAGGTATTAATTCCACATTAAATTTATTTTAAGAAAGCAGGCATGAAAGATAAAGGGGCATTAAACAAAAAATTGAATACGCCCTAAAGGGCTAGATTAAAAGTAGAGTGACATAATGAATTAGTGCGAGGAGCATAAACGTGATCGCGAGATTGAGTTGTTCTTTATGCTCAAATCCCTATTACAAGTGGCGCACTGTTAAAATTACTGCAATTTCATTTGCGTGAAATCTCTGTAATTTACAATCCCCGTATTTTCTATTGGTAGTGTTGAGCAATATCGCATTTACCGTTCAAACTTTTTATGCGACCTAAAAGGTTGCCTAAAGAGTTTATCCAGAGGAAACTTTTGCACTAAGCTTCACTTTAAACCCCTAAACCGCCACACCACCCACCACAAAGTAAGCTTCTACACTGTTAAACCCTAAACTGCCAAACATCCCATCGCAAAGTAAGTTTCTAGACTGTTGGCATTGTTCTGCTTGAATATGCAGTGACATCCCTGGGAAAGACGACATCTGGATGGCAGCATATGTTGCTCCAAAATGTATACATATCTTTCTCCATCACAGATGCGCAAGTTACCCATGCGATGGGCACTGACATCCCCCATACCAGGACAGACATTGGCTTTTGGATCTGATACTGATAACAGCTTGAATGGTCTTTTTCCTCTGTGGCCCAGAGAACACAACAGCTGTTTTTTCCAAAAAATATTTGAAATGTTGACAAGTTGGACCATAAAACATGTCAGATGAGACCGAGCCCAGAGAAGTCGTCGGCGCCTCTCTGACAGTGTTTGTATATGGCTTCTGCTTTGCATAGTAAAGACTTAACTTGCATCTGTAGATGCAGTGGTGAATAATGTTGACTGCAAGTTTAACAAGACTTTTGACGGTTTTTGAGACAGTGACATCTGAGGGATCAGAGATCACAGGCATTCAGAAGTGGTTTTAGGCCATGCCCTTTACGCACTATGGCCTAGATTTGGAGTTTGGCGTTAGCTGTGAAAACCAGCGTTAGAGGCTCCTAACGCTGGTTTTAGGCTAACTCCGGTATTTGGAGTCACTCAAAAAAGGGTCTAACGCTCACTTTTCAGCCGCGACTTTTCCATACCGCAGATCCCCTTACGTCAATTGCGTATCCTATCCTGTCTGAAGTGAGCGTTAGAAATCTAACAACAAAACTCCAGCCGCAGAAAAAAGTCAGGAGTTAAGAGCTTTCTGGGCTAACGCCGGTTTATAAAGCTCCTAACTACTGTACTCTAAAGTACACTAACACCCATAAACTACCTATGTACCCCTAAACCGAGGCCCCCCCACATCGCCGCCACTCAATTAAATTTTTTTTAACCCCTAATCTGCCTATATACGTTATACTTATGTACCCCTAATCTGCTGCCCCTAACACCGCCGACCCCTGTATTATATTTATTAACCCCTAATCTGCCCCCCACAACGTCGCCGCCAGCTACCTACAATAATTAACCCCTAATCTGCCGACCGCAAAGCGCCGCCACCTACATTATAGCTATGTACCCCTAATCTGCTGCCCCTAACACCGCCGACCCCTATATTATATTTATTAACCCCTAATCTGCCCCCCTCAACGTCGCCTCCACCTGCCTACACTTATTAACCCCTAATCTGCCGAGCGGACCGCACCGCTACTATAATAAAGTTATTAACCCCTAATCCGCCTCACTAACCCTATAATAAATAGTATTAACCCCTAATCTGCCCTCCCTAACATCGCCGACACCTAACTTAAATTATTAACCCCTAATCTGCCGACCGGAGCTCACCGCTATTCTAATAAATGTATTAACCCCTAAAGCTAAGTCTAACCCTAACACTAACACCCCCCTAAATTAAATATAATTTTAATCTAACGAAATTAATTAACTCTTATTAAATAAATTATTCCTATTTAAAGCTAAATACTTACCTGTAAAATAAACCCTAATATAGCTACAATATAAATTATAATTACATTGTAGCTATTTTAGGATTAATATTTATTTTACAGGCAACTTTGTAATTATTTTAACCAGGTACAATAGCTATTAAATTAGTTAAGAACTATTTAATAGTTACCTAGTTAAAATAATTACAAAATTACCTGTAAAATAAATCCTAACCTAAGTTACAATTAAACCTAACACTATACTATCATTAAATTAATTAAATAAAATACCTATAATTACCTACAATTAAACCTAACACTACACTATCAATACATTAATTAAATACAATATCTACAAATAACTACAATGAAATAAACTAACTAAAGTACAAAAAATAAAAAAGAACTAAGTTACAAAAAAATAAAAAAATATTTACAAACATAAGAAAAATATTACAACAATTTTAAACTAATTACACCTACTCTAAGCCCCCTAATAAAATAACAAAGCCCCCCAAAATAAAAAATGCCCTACCCTATTCTAAATTACAAAAGTTACCTTACCAGCCCTGAACAGGGCCCTTTGCGGGGCATGCCCCAAGAAGTTCAGCTCTTTTGCCTGTAAAAAAAACATACAATACCCCCCCCCCAACATTACAACACATGTTTATTTTGCAGGTAATTTTGTAATTATTTTAACTAGGTAACTATTAAATAGTTCTTAACTATTTAATAGCTATTGTACCTGGTTAAAATAATTACAAAGTTGCCTGTAAAATAAATATTAATCCTAAAATAGCTACAATGTAATTATAATTTATATTGTAGCTATATTAGGGTTTATTTTACAGGTAAGTATTTAGCTTTAAATAGGAATAATTTATTTAATAAGAGTTAATTTATTTCGTTAGATTAAAATTATATTTAATTTAGGGGGGTGTTAGTGTTAGGGTTAGACTTAGCTTTAGGGGTTAATACATTTATTAGAATAGCGGTGAGCTCCGGTCGGCAGATTAGGGGTTAATGTTTGAAGTTAGGTGTCAGCGATGTTAGGGAGGGCAGATTAGGGGTTAATACTATTTATTATAGGGTTAGTGAGGCGGATTAGGGGTTAATAACTTTATTATAGTAGTGGCGCGGTCCGGTCGGCAGATTAGGGGTTAATAAGTGTAGGCAGGTGGAGGCGACGTTGTGGGGGGCAGATTAGGGGTTAATAAATATAATATAGGGGTCGGCGGTGTTAGGGGCAGCAAATTAGGGGTACATAGGGATAATGTAAGTAGCGGCGGTTTACGGAGCGGCAGATTAGTGGTTAAAAATAATATGCAGGGGTCAGCGATAGCGGGGGCGGCAGATTAGGGGTTAATAAGTGTAAGGTTAGGGGTGTTTAGACTCGGGGTACATGTTAGGGTGTTAGGTGCAGACTTAGGAAGTGTTTACGCATAGCAAACAATGGGGCTGCGTTAGGAGCTGAACGCGGCTTTTTTGCAGGTGTTAGGTTTTTTTTCAGCTCAAACAGCCCCATTGTTTCCTATGGGGGAATCGTGCACGAGCACGTTTTTGAGGCTGGCCGCATCCGTAAGCAACTCTGGTATCGAGAGTTGAAGCTGCGTTAAATATGCTATACGCTCCTTTTTTGGAGCCTAACGCAGCCTTTATGTGGACTCTCAATACCAGAGTTATTTTTATGGTGCGGCCAGAAAAAAGCCTGCGTTAGCTACGCGGGTCCTTACCGACAAAACTCTAAATCTAGCCGTAAGATTTGACCAGATTCCTTGATTTTTTTAAATTATATTTTGCACTGTAGAAGGTGAAATGCCCTAAATCGTACTAATTTGTCTTTGGGGAATGTTGTTCTCAAAGTTTTGGATTATTCGCTGACGCATCTGTTCGCAGATTAGCAAACCTCGAACAATCTTTGCTCTTGAAGGACTAGGCCTTTATACCTTTTATATACTATGATTACACGATTGCCTCACCTGTTTCACATCACCTTCTTATTTCCTTCTTAGTCCTAAATTGCCCATTTTCCAAATTTTTGGGAACGTATTGCAGTCATCAGATTTGAAATGAGTGTATATTTTCAGAAATACATTAAATTCACAAAGTAAAACATCAAATAATGTGATAATAATGTCTTTTGAATACAGTACAGGGTGAACTGAATTTTTAAATGACTCTTTTTGTTTGCTTTTTTGCATTTTCCATACTTTCCCAACTTTTTGGGAATTGGGGTTGTACACTGTTAACCCCTAAACCACCACACACCCCACCGCAAAGTCCCCACTACACTATTAAGCCTTAAACTGCCAGCTCCAAATGTAAAGTAAACCACTACACTATTAACCCCTAAACCACCAGCCCCCCAACGTCTGAGTCTGACAGCTAAGAAAAGTACTGGAGTCAGGAGAAAGTATTGATAGATGAGAACAAATGTAAGCCATAAAAAGATTGAAGGGGGCAGTTTGAGTAGTGTCTGGAAAAAGTGTGGTGATATAATTAGATTTGAGATTGCTTATATTTTTTTAGGCATGGTAAATTTAATTATTTGGCATATTGCAAGTGTATGGACTGACAGAAAACTATAGCTAATACTGATTAAGTTAGATGGAAGCGTCTGATAGAGGTATGTGTTATAGACTAATAATGGGGATAATGAGTGTTGAGGCCATCAAGAAGTAGATTGCCAGAGTCAATGCAATGCAAAATATGTCCTAGCACGCAAGTGAAAGCCAGAAGATGTTTGCCCGTCTGAGTCTTTCAAATCGTAATACGAGCACAAGACAAGGAGCGCTATTGATTTAACTTGAACAGAGTTAACACTTAATATTGCTAATTGTTTTGTTCTCCACTAGCCCTAAATGGGAGAAAGTGTGTAACAAAATTGTAGTCGAACTGTCCTGATAATTTAATAGAAAGAGGGCTGTATAATAGTAGGATTTGAATGGAGGGAAGAATGGGGACTCCCGAGGGGACAACAGGCTGCAGTCTGATGGCTATATTTAAAATAGGACTGAGGGCTGTTATCTAAAAGATTGTGGGCTAGATTACAAGTGGGGCGTGACACGATAAGCAATATCACTTTCGCACTAAATGGTGCATATTGCAAGTTACAAAAACAATTTGTACTTATCCTGTTAGCACGAGCAAAAACCTAGCATAAAATGAAAGGGTTAAAAAGTTGCACCAAACACAACATAAATACATTAAAATAAACTGTTACACTCATTTACACACTTTCTGATAAAACATATTACATATAAATAGTAATAAAACAGTTTTATAAGGGTTAAAAGGTATATGGTATATGACATTGTATTTGACTGGAAAGGGCAATAAAGTATATACAGTATATACTGGATGCCTCAATATGTGTATGTGAAATTAGCATTATGGTAACGTTTGTGGTAACATAGTATTTGAATGTGAATACAAATTATACACCTGGCAATCAAAGAAAGGAAAAAGGAGGAGTCTTCAGGCAGACTTAAGGCAACACAGGTCTGCAAGTGATTACAAACTCAGCCGGAAGAAGTCCAATGCTTTGTGGGTGAAACGCACGTAGCTGTTTTGGAATGCCGGTGGAGTAACAGCTGATCTCTACCGAGCACACGTTGAAGCCCTAATCACATTGTGGAGTCGTAAGGAGCCAAAAAGTATAGCGTCCGGCAAACATGTAAGGCGTGGGATTTACCACTAAGTGCCTTGCACACTCTGAATACGCTTGAGATATCTGGAATACAAAGAACAGGTAAAATTATTCCTTTAATATAAGAAGCGGATACACATTGACACTGGTATACTGGGTCTTAAGTCGATCTTAAGTTAACCACCTAGACCGCTATACTAGCTGCTGTGTAAGTAGCGATAATACAGTACAACTGTTTAATTTACCTGTCTTCTCTTGGTACACCTGGTCCTAAGTCGATCTTAGGCTAACCGTGAACACTGTTATATCTGCTGTTGTGGAAATTGAGATTAAAACAACTGAACTTTTCACTTTACCTGTCTTTCAAAATAGACTTTCATAAATTGCAGGACGCATTACACTCTTGGAGACCTATTAATGGGACTTGGTTGTCTCGAAAAGTAAACCAGGAATAAGCTTTTTAATTTACACCCTGGAATAGAGGCCTCTATATAGGGTTTATCAATACGACTCACTTTATAACATGGGACTTTCAGACTAATTTTGTTGCCACATAAATTCATAATATGTACACTGTTTTTTTTCTATAATTTTGATTTCAGATAAATTGTTTAACAACATGACCTGTTATCTGTCTGTGTTTTCTTGGGGATAGTACTAATCCTGGTAATTTTATTTTTATCTATCCCAATGTGCTGGATTAAGAGTTACTATTTTCTCTATTAGATTTATATATATATATATAGTACGCAGAGGGGGCCGCGGAAGGTCAGGCCCATCAAGAACCAACAAAAGAGACACTAACATCACAGTCTCTGCGATACCCACAGAGAAAGAAGACAAATCATTACCAGAAATATGCCTAAATACTACTAATGTTATCAATCTTTCTTCCACAGCTTTGACAACTACACAAGTAGAAGTTTTGTCTTTAGGACTGGGGTTCTCTCCCACTGCACACTTTAAGTTATTTGATACAATTGTTGACCTGAATAGATTTGTGAGGACAGTTGTCCTAAAAAAACATTTTTTAGGTTCAACTAGTCAAAGTGTGCAGTGGGATGAGACTCCAAGTCAAAGGCAATATGGGTTTGATTTTTCAGATCAATGTTCAGTTTTGGATCTTTTAAAACTAGACTCTGATAATCTAGATTTTAGTTCCCAGATGACAGGAAAAGAACCAGATATCTCTAGATTAAAAAATAAGTCAAAGTTTTACCCAGTGCAAGCTAGATCTAGTGCTATTGAAGTCTTTCAGAAAACTGTTGAACAGGAATTACAAAAATTGTCCATTAAAGAACCCCCTTCTCATAAAAACAATTTATCCAAGGTGCAGTATTTAGCCATAAAGCAGTTGAGGGAGAATCAGGATTTGGTTATACGCAATTCGGATAAAGGGGGGAAGGTGGTTGTGTTGGACCGTGAAGCATATCTTACAGAGGCTTTCAGACAGTTGTTTGATGTTACAGTGTATGAGAAACTCAAATATAACCCCATTTTTCATTACAAAGCAGAATTGCGTAAGCTTCTTGAGGAAGCACTAGGAGAGGGGTTAATTAAGCAATCTAATTTTGATTTTCTCTACACTGAACATCCGGTCCTGAGCATATTTCACTATCTGCCTAAGGTCCACAAACAGGCCATCAACCCCCCTGGCAGACCCATTGTGGCTGGAATTGGCTCATTAAATGAGCCACTTTCTGAACTTGTCGATGGTTATCTACAACCATTTGTTTTGAATCTTACAAGTTACATTAAGGACACATCCGATGTGATTAAACAGATGGAGAGCCTTGATTGGCGTGAGGATTATACTTTTGTTACCATCGACGTGGTCTCACTGTATACTTGTATCCCTCATGACAAGGGCATACAGGCAATTGAGTTTTTTCTTGATAATCATTCTAACTATGATGAAGCTTTGAAATTGTTCATTAAGAATTCTGTTGAGTACCTTCTCACACATAATTTTTTTCTGTTTGAGGGGGATTTCTATCTCCAGAGGCGTGGGACAGCTATGGGGGCTAAATTTGCCCCCTCGTATGCCAACCTGTATATGGGTTGGTGGGAGCTGTCCCACGTCTATGGAGATGGGAACCCCTTCAGACAATATATACATTATTATGGTCGCTATATTGACGACGTCTTGTTAATTTGGAAGGGTCCATTATTTCTTCTTGAACAATTTCTGGAATATTTACAAAACAATTCATTGAACTTAAAATTCACCATGGAATTTAACAAACTTTCAATTTCTTTTTTAGACATTGAATTACACTCAAATTTGGTAACTAACAGTATTGAAATTGAATTGTTTCGTAAACCAAGTGCAGGTAACACTATTCTAAATGCCAAGTCGTGTCACCCAAGACACACTATTCAATCTATTCCTAAGAGCCAGTATATAAGGGTAAAACGTAATTGCAGTGACCCAAATAGATACTTGAAACATTCTGAGGATCTAACAGCGAAGTTAATTGAGAGAGGGTATTCTGAGACAACCCTTGCCGAGGTTAAACGAGAGGTGGATCAGGTAGAAAGACAAGATCTCTTTTACTCTGATAGTACTCAAAGACAGAGTAGATTTAATAAACTTAAATTTATTACTGCATATAGTGTTGAGTTTGGTAAAATATGTGATATTATTCGTAAGGCACTTCCAATTTTGGGTACTGATGATAGCCTTAAGTCCATACTTGAGGAAGGTACTTGTTTTGTATCAAGAAAAGCCCAAACTTTAGGTAATCTATTGTCACCGTCTATGTTGCCAAGACCCCAACAGAGAAAAAATTGGCTTTCTATTAAACCAGGTTTTTTTAAATGTGGTAGTAAGAGGTGCAGGTCTTGCTCCTATGCTTCTTTTGGAGCAAGTTTTGTGTCTACTACCAACAATAAAGTTTTTGAAATTCGGGAGCATATGACTTGCAGTTCTTGCTATGTCATTTATCTTCTTACATGCAAGGGCTGTTTGAGGCAGTATGTAGGTCAAACGACCCGCGCCTTGAAAGATCGTTTTCTGGAACACTTACGTTCTATAGAGGACCCAGAGTCTACTACTCCAGTATCCATGCATTTTAAAAAATGTCACAATTCTGATAGTTCCCTTTTGACGTTTCAGGCCATCCAACTCATACCCAGACACCCTAGGGGTGGTAACAGAGGAGTAATTTTGAGTAAAAAGGAGGTCTTTTGGATTTTTCATTTAGATACACGTCTTCCTAAGGGATTGAATTCAGAGTGGGATGTGAAATTGTATGTAGATCAATAGTGCAATAGCATCCATCATTTATTTTACTATGGGTTTATGCATTTCTGTCACTAATAACTTACATTGCAAATTCTATTTATTTATTTATTTATTTTTCACATATAGTAACTAAATTACAAAGATTTACTTTGTTCATGTAACAATTGTGAACTGTTATAGCATGCTTCATATGACAGTTATTTTTCTTTGTATTATATTAACTGTTGCTTTTTAAGTTGTTGTTAGTTTTGCAAAACAAGTTCCCGTTCACACACACCCACTATTTTGGTCATGAAAGGGTCAGTTTTTGGACCATCAATTAAGTGGGAGGATTTCCTGTACACATAAAATGACCAAAGTGGTGGGAGTGGTGCAGGGTCACTGAGGAGTTTGTGCTTTATGCAATAGGAAATGCGTCGCAATAGGAAACGCGTCTGACCTGTTTATTCCTTGACTGGTGCTGCCAGCCATTACACGTTGATAAGCTTTGTAATGTGGATTTAACAAACATTGCAATAAATCACATTTCTATATGTTCCTGCTGCCTGAGTCTCCCTTTTGTGCTGGGTGCGCTGACTTTCTGTGTTGCTATATATATATATACCAGTATCAATTTTAGTGCACTCACTGTTACTTCAGCATCTGCCGGGGTGCTGCGTGAAAAACATATAGTGATAACAATCAACCCCATAGGTAGGAAGAAGGAACGCTTCACTCTCCGGTCTGTTAAAAAAAAGGCTTTATTTCATCTTCATATATCAGTAATACATCCCAAACATTTCGATACTGGTTGGTATCTTGTTCACTGGGTGTTACAAAATGTTTGTGTCCTAAAACGGCTCCTAATCTAACCCACACACCTCTCACCTGTTTATACCCCTAAGTGCTGATGTCACTTCCGGTGAATCGGGAACAGGCTCCACACGCACATAACACGGCAAGTCTTCAAACGCATGGCTAATTTGCATAGTTCAGCCTGCTTAGTGACGCATACCTTCATGTCAATCACGTACATTCTCTAGACATGCGCATGTCATGTGGCAGCCTTTCCAGATCACGCCAGAAGCTCGTATTTAAAAAGAAACTAAAGTTAAAAAATCGGATTATTTAATAATCCAAATATGTAAACAGTTTTATTCTAAAAGTGTTAAACAACACGCAATAAGTTCCCTGATAAAACTTATCCTAATTTACCCAAATTATATGCTTACATTACTATCCCATCAGCAGGCATAATCATATATCAACCATTGAGTTTTATAGGTATTCATTTTTCAACCAATTTGATAGCCAAAGTAAAAAAATTATAATAAATATTATTGGCAACTGAAATAAAATTACAACCAAAAAGGGAAAAGAAACATATACGAAAGAAAAGAAAATTAGAAAACAATAAATATGTATGAAAAAAGAAAAAAGAAAACTAATAAGTGAAAATAAACATAAAAGATAAATAAAAATAAACAAAATCTTGGACATAATTAAATAGGGTATAATAACCAAACATACAGGACAAAAAAATAAAAATAAAAATAATAATATATAAAAATAATAAATATAAAGAATAATGAATTCAAAATATAATGATAGTTAATGCAATGGTTTTCAGTTATATACTGGCCAATATGCCAATAATATGTTCGTACCTATTGGAGTATGTCAGAGAAACCATAGGTTAACACACAACAGTATACTGTGATGCGGTATACTTCCAATGTCAGTAAAGAACAAGTCTATACTCTATAAAATAGAGACAACCTAGATCGAGCAATCATAGAAATCTCTTTAAAGAAAGACATTATAGTCCAACTGCACATTTAACCCTTTGGGGGCAACCATATCCAGCCGATAGATCCAAGCCATTTCCACTTGGAGGAGTTTAGTATTCCTGTCTCCCCCTCTCCGCAGGGGGGGCACATGATCAATTAACATTGTCCTCAGACTTGCAGGTGTGTGTCCTGCCTGAAGGAAGTGCCGAGCGACGGGTTGGTCCGAGACCTTTTTATCAATCGCTTGCCTAATGGCATGGCGGTGATTCGCCATCCTCTCGCGGAAGGTGGTGGAGGTTTTACCCACATAAACCAAGGAACATGGGTACATCAATATATAGATCACGTGAGTGCTCATACAGGACAATCTGTGTAAGATCTTATATTTTCTTCCTGTATGTGGATGATGAAAGTACATCCCAGTCAGCATACTGTTGCACGTAGTGCAGTCCCCACATCTGTAGCATCCTAATTTTCTTTTAGCATCCAACCATGTACCCTTTTCATAGCATTTTACAGGATCATTATGGACTAAGGATGTCCTTTAAATTAGGTGCCCTTTTATAGACCATCCGTGGAGCTGCCATACATGAGAAGGGGAGAGACTTATCCGTACTCACAATTTCCCAATTCCTTTTGACTGATTCTGTTAGAGTTTTGGATATGGGGTTGAAAGTTGTTACAAAGTTAATATGCTTTTTGTTTTCCACACCCTTTGTCACTTCCGTGGTTGTAACAATGACATTTGGTCACACTGAGTCAACTTGGTATGCGCCCGTTCAATCAGGTTCTTTTTGTATCCACGTTGTTCCAACTTGGTTTTCATCTCTTCATCTTGGATTCTTTTAGTCTCCACCAGTGTATTGTTGCATGCCACTCGCATGAGCTGAGAGGAGACTACACCTCTTTTCTGATGTTCAGGATGGTAACTCGTAGATAGCAGTAAGGAGTTCTTATCAGTGGGTTTTGTGTATAGCGATGTAGAAAATTTACAACCCTCATCATCTGAATAGATAGTGATATTTAGATCTAAGAAGGGAATACTCACCCTGTCATATACAAATTTGAAACAAATGGTAGACTCAATATTATTGAGGGTATTCACCCAATGTTTCAATATTTCCTCTGACCCTCGCCATATCAGAAACACATTGTCTATGTATCTCACGTATAATTTGATGTGATCAACTGTTAAGATGTGCATGATTTTGGTCTCATACCAAAAGCTGGCCAGCTCACTAAAAGTTAACTCGATGCAGACTATAGCCTTTTATAAAGCTAAAGTGGTTATTTAGCAACACCCCTACCAGCGGGTAGCCCTGTATGCCCACAGGAATCTGCTACCATGGATAACAATGGGGATCCATGCAAAATAACTCACCATACAGTAATAGATAAATGGCAACACCTCTCTCAGAGGATAACCCAATAAAAAATTGGAAACCTGTTATCTTGAGAATCACCTGAGGATCTATGCCAACAACTATAATGTACTGTACTGTAAGGCAATATAACAGGTAACTACATGCTTAACAATTTACAATCTAGATACAATAAACAACTCCCCAACCAGAGGGTAGCACCAATATTTCAAAAAGGTACCTGCTACCATGGTAATATTTGTGGATCTATGTTTATGTGATACTAGATGCGTAATCACAGCCGTATTAAGAACCATATATTTGTAGCAAACAAGATAAATCTTATGCAATATATAGTTAAAAGGAAAATCTGTTCCACTCCGGCATGTATTCAAGTTGCAGTGTGTAATGTTCATTACATTTCATTATCCCCAGAAAGTACATTCCATTTTAAGGTATTTAGACTTGTAAGTCCGTAAATACATTACAATAACTTATGGCATCAGGAATCCTCCTCCTTTAGGTTCTTTTTAGGATGGTTTAATCCGGAGACGGTGCCTGCTTCCTTCTGTGGCTACGAGGCTGTGTTTGCAGCGTTCATAGAGTAAAACTCAGGACCCAGTTCTCAGCTGTGAGAATTGACGTCACACGCCAACTGCTGTTTCACCCCCCACGTGACCAAACGTCATTGGGGCTTCCTGATACGTCCTGAGGAAGACCCAATGACGTTTGGTCACGTGGGGGGTGAAACGGCCGTTGGCGTGTGACGTCAATTCTCACAGCTGAGAACCGGGTCCTGAGTTTTACTCGATGCACGCTGCAAACACAGCCTCGTAGCCACAGAAGGAAGCAGGCACCGTCTCCAGATTAAACCATCCTAAAAAGAACCTAAAGGAGGAGGATTCCTGATACCATAAGTTATTGTAACGTATTTACGGACTTACGAGTCTAAATATCTTAAAATGGAATGTACTTTCTGGGGATAATGAAACGTAATGAACATTACACACTGCAGCTTGAATACATGCCGGAGTGGAACAGATGTGCCTTTTAACTATATATTGCATAAGATTTATCTTGTTTGCTACAAATATATGGTTCTTAATACGGCTGTGATTACGCATCTAGTATCACATAAACATAGATCCCCAAATATTACCATGGTAGAAGGTACCTTTTTGAAATATTGGTGCTACCCTCTGGTTGGGGAGTTGTTTATTGTATCTAGAGTGTAAATTGTTAAGCATGTAATTACCTGTTATATTGCCTTACAGTACAGTATATTATAGTTTTTGGCATAGATCCTCAGGTGATTCTCAAGATAACAGGTTTCCAATTTTTTATTGGGTTATCCTCTGAGAGAGGTGTTGCCATTTATCTATTACTGTATGGTGAGTTATTTTGCATGGATCCCCATTGTTATCCATGGTAGCAGATTCCTGTGGGCATACAGGGCTACCCGCTGGTAGGGGTGTTGCTAAATAACCACTTTAGCTTTATAAAAGGCTATAGTCTGCATCGAGTTAACTTTTAGGGAGCTGCCCAGCATTTTCTATGTACCCAGTTTACACATTGCAAATTTATAAGAATGTAACTATTTATTTGCACATAAAATACATTTTATTGATACTCATTGTGTGTGTGGTCTTCGCTTAGGGGACCCAGCTGTTGTCTGATTCGCACTGAAACTGAGAACACCTGTCCTTAATAAATTAAATAATTCATAAACTTTTTCTAACGTGTCATTGACTAAATTATTTTATAAATTTTCTTGGAGTGCTGAATACCCTGACTTTTTGGAGGGGGCACTATTGTGTCCTCTTCGTGTTTCTCTCTGTTTCCTAGTAGTAAAGTCATGTGTGTAACAGGGCCTGCACCCAAATAATAAATTGTAATGTGCAATATTGGTACCTTCTCCCTAATAAAACAGTGCATTATATATATATATATATATATATATATATATATATATACACACAGTATATATATATATTTGTATTTATGTGTTTATGGGTGTATATATGTATATACATACATGCATATGCATATAAACACATATATACACATGTATATACTAATACATATATATATATGTAGATATACTGTACATAGAGAGAAGCGCACTCAGGAAAGAACAACCAGCTCAATAACTTGTTAGCTTGTTCTATTGTGATTTACCACTTGACTGCAGCTTCTTTCTAGCTCAGAAATGCTTTTCACAGAGAAGAACTTTCCTGTAGTATATCAATTTGATCCCGCCTATTACGGTCAGTCCAGTGGTGAAATACCAGGCAATTACTCTCTGAACAAGCAAAACACACTTTGGAGCCCTCTCCACTCAAATACATTTAGACATGAAAAATCATTTTAATCAATTAATATTTTTTTATTGTGTTTTTAATGTAAATATTTAACATTCCAATGTTCTTAACTTAGAAGAAAATGTTTTTTGCATTTCTAAAAATATATTTCTATATATATATCTATATATTTATCTATACCTGTATATATTCATATTCATAGATATATAGGTATAGACATATATTTTCAAAACATTATAGATAGATAATAGATAGATAGGTATATATATATAGATGATAGATAGATAGATAGATAGATAGATAGATAGATAGATATATGCATGTGTATTTATTTGTTTATATGTATAAATATGTATATATGTGTGTGCATACATATTTACACATATAAACACATAAATAGACATTTATACACATATATAGACATGTATTCATACACACAAACACATATCTTTTTCATGACACAACAGACTCCATGTTGTTGTTTTTTAAAGCCTACTCGTGGCTCGTCTATTATGACATTACATTTTGTTTTTCTCAGTCTTGCTGACAGAAGTTTTTCTATCAATATATTTTTCATTATTCAAGGAAGTTCTGCTCAGTTTACTTGCTTAGGCTCCAGCTTGTCGCTTATTTCTGTAAATAAGTGCAATTTATAACCTTGATTATAGTCTAGGAATGTTGGGGTAAACATAAATAAAATAAATATTTTTCTTGAATTTTTATGCGAGAGCCATCTACTGTCAGAACAATAATATTTTATCTAATTAATTTTATGTTAATTACCGTAATTGTTAAATATTATAATCAATGACTCTTCCTAGAATAGAGAATGGTGATATATAGTGTCTATCCCAATGGGAGGGGGTGGATTTTCCTGTATTTTGGAACTGGTCACATCATATATGGAGTTGGTAATTTGTTAATCAACTACAGAGGTCCGAGATTATTGGATTATAACTGCTGAGGCTAGTTTAGCCTACTTGGACAGACCTATAACCTGACAGCTTGATTCCTGTTTGAAAAGGGGAAATTTATTTACTTTGGTGATGTATGAAATTAAGTCACCTTAAATGTAAATATCATTAAGATTTACACCTTACATTTATTTAAAATATCTTTGTCTATTTAATCAGGTAAATTAATTAATTGTTTTATAGCTTTGTGTTTTTCTTTTGATAATTCCTGCCACCTGGTCTTATTAGTGGACAATAACACCGGGTGAATCAGGAATTGTGATAAATTATTATCTGACGATTTGTCATGATTATTAATTTACCTGAGTCTCTGCAATTACCTTAAAGGGTTTATAATCAAATATTAAGTTCTTATTATTAAGTCAATTTTTGTGTTATTTTGAAAATATGATTTAATTATCTTTATAGTTTAGTTTCTGCGTTAATTCTGTTTTCCTTATGTAACCGCTTTAGTTGATTATTACAGAATTATAGGTTATTTCACTATATATATTTTGATTACTTCTGATTATTTTCCAATCAAAATCGTTTAATAAAGTTAATTTTTGTTATTCATCTGGTGTCAGTATAATTAATAGACTGATAGCAACCAAAAGTTTTTTTTTGTTTATTATCTTTAACAAGTTATAAGAAAGTGTGTCATTAAAAACTACATGCATTTCTCTTATCACATAATATACATTTATAGATAAAGGTACTATTCATAACATCTTGGAGGCACAGCGGAGAGTTGAAATAGTTTATTGATTGCCGATTTTGCTGTTTTCTTGTGGAAATAATTAGTATTAATTATGTATTTTCTTGCAATTGTATTTCTCCTTTAAGTGAAAAGCAGACTTGAGTTTGGTTTGCTGTCCTTGTGTTGTTTTGAGAAGAGATAACATTTTGGCTGTTGTCCCGGATAGGAAAATTTGTATTTTGCAGTTAAAGCTACAGTAGTTTATTTGAGTATTTTATTAAAATGTCTGAGTTTTGGGATGTTTCTGGTCACGATAGTCGGTCCCTTTTGGGTAATTCTCATTCTATATCTGATGCTGATACAGCGGAAGTTGTGCAAAACTTTTTTGTAAAGTTAAATCAAAGGATTCTTTTGATAATTGGTATCTGGGTTTAAAGGCAATGATCCATGACCCAAAATATATTTTGTGTGATAACCCTGATGGTTATATGGCAAAATTATTAGAATTGGCAAATGCTAAGGGCTCTAATGAAATAAATAAATTGATATATAATATATGGCCAATATTGTTTCTTTTGCAAGAATTTTGGGCTGACAAATATGTTCAGCAGAATGCTGAATTTACTATTGTATCAGATGAGGTGGATATGTTGAGTAAAAAATTGTCTGAAAGCGAAAATAAGGTTCACTGCCAGGAAAAGACAGAACGGGGGTTGCAGTTTAAAATAAATTACTTAGAATACAGAGTTAGTGCTCTTAAAGACAGATTGACATCCTCTAATCGTGAAAATGATGCTTTAACACATGTCAATAGCATTCTTGATAAAAGAGTAATGTATGCTGAAAAGTAGTTGGAAAACTCAAGGAAAGTCAATCTGAGCTCTTTGTTCATCCTGAGGTTAAATTTTCAACTCCTGCTCATGTTGGTTTTTACTCAATGGAAAAGAAAGATTTGGATCACAGAATTTAAACTTTGTTACGTTCTGATTGTGATGAGGTGCCAGAGTCGGGAGAGGCAGAGGAATTTTCTGATAGTGCTAAAAGTATTGATTATGAAACATTGCCAAATAAAAGGAAACAAGCAAAACAATTGAATGTTAGGCATAATGATGTGAAAATCATAAAGTTTCTTAAGGAAACTATTCAACCATTTGATGAATGTAGTGAAACATCAATTGTTGATCATATAGATTTATTTGAACGTACTTTGGAGTTGCTGGAGGTGACAGATAACAGTTCTAAGATACGTTATATACCTTGGACTTTTGTTGTTAAGCATTTTGGATTTTTTCAAATGGCTTGAGGAAGAGGGGGTTAAACAGTGGGATGATATAAAGGATGAACTGTATACAGCCCTTTCCCCTCTTAAATCTGTCCTTGCAAAGAAAAAAAGATTGTACAGTATGCAATGTGCAGATGATCAGAGCCCTCGTAATTTTCTGGCTTATCTTAAACGGTCTTATTGTGAAAGTGAAGCAGCTGCAGATTGTAATTGCCCGGAATTTAAACAGATGTATTTCTATGCATTACCTGCATACATACACCAAAATCTGGTCAGAGATTTTAACCCGACAGTGTCATTAAATTGGCTTGTTAAAGAATGTACCAAAGTTTATGAAATTCACCAACTTGAATTAAAGGGTGTTTCTAAAACAAAGAGTTATTCAGGCCAAGTAGCAGAAATTATTGTTACTTCTGAGCATCCATTACAGTCCAGTCAGAATTCTCAGACAGAGAAAAGTTCAGAAGATGGGGGGCCGAGACAGAACACACGGAGTCCTGCAAATGCTAATACTGATTATTTTGATAGAGGGAAAATAAACTGGTTTAACATAAGCTATTATAATAATAGGTTTCCTAGCAGAGAATCTGCAAATACTAATCCTACAGCAACAGCTGTAACACAACCTGCTCCTTCCAGTCCAAAGGAGGGAACTTTTAGGAAAGCTCCTCAAAAGTCTGAAGACTATGGTAGGCTGGAAAAACAGGTTAAGAAGTTAAGCTTGCAGATGAGCCAGTTGTTGTCAATGCTGTCCCAGCCAAACGTGAAATCAGAAAATAACTCTTTTTCTGCCTGCCAGCCTAGTACTAGTCAAGTAAATTGACTAGTTAATGATACCCCAAAGCAAACTTCAGAATTTTATGTGATTAATTAATCTAATGTACAAGTGTTATCTGATGTAAATAGTAATTTAGAAAATGTTATTGCTCATGGTACTAATGTTTCCTCAGGTGAAAATTTGGTAAAGCTTCAATCTAATCAACATATAATTTTAAGTGATCATGTAAGCTCTAATGAATGCAAAAATGGTTCTCTCCCTTTTACAGGACAGACTGAGAGTGTGTTATGTGTCACTCCTGATCCTGTTCATATGGGGTTAAGAGATAACATGTTACTTGAAAATGTAGTCATATGTAGGATGTTATTAAATCCCATGAAACTACAGTAGTCTTGCAAGCTTTACCTGAAGTTGGTGGTAATGGGTTGATATCGGATACCCATACCATTAATACTGATAATTCACCTAAAATGTTCACAATACAATGGTTAGGGGAACAATATTTCCAAATGTAAACAATGAAAGAATGCTAACATGCTGGAGCATTCTCATTTTCTCTGTGAAATGCAGGAAAGAAATCAGAGGTATTGTATACCCCTCAACATCCAGAACATTATGGGACATGTCATGAGCCTGATTGATACTGGTTCTCAAATTACTGTCAGAAAATATTTTTAAGCAAATCATGGACATAGCTCCGGAGAAGTTAAAATTAAAAACCTACACTGGTATTTTGCAAAATTTTGATGGAAAACCTATTGAAGTTAAAGGTTATATATGGCTTAAAATCAAAATTGGGAAGGGGAGCGGAGCTGGCCGCAGCTAAGATGGCTGCATAACTCTGAGGCTCTGAGCACCAGCTATAAGATTTCAGCCATAACATGAATTAAGCCTTATAAAATAGCTCCAAGACTTATCTACTTCGAACCAGAACAGCAAGGGGCACACAGCGATACCTTACTCGACTGAAGAGACCGCAAAGAAACACTGGAAGTTATGCTTCCATCACAGCCTCAGAAACTGGTGTCGTATTTAGAAATTAGCATCGCGGCAGCACGGAGGAGACGGAGGGCAGACAGGAGACAACAGGTCGGACACAAAGAGGGGTAAGACTCCAAAACAGGGGCTTATCTAGGCACGCATTGAAAACAAAGCATAATTTGCACAAACAGGTTTAAGTGTGCGGCGCACCAATAAGCTAGCTAACCAGCTTATACACATCCGGAGAAAAGATTTATGGCCTAACCTGTGCCAAATAATCCCTGGACTACCGCAGCATATAAATAATTGTCAGGGCTAATTTAAAACAATAACAGGGACAATCTTGGATACTTTTAAAATATAACCCTACAATCGGCACAAGATTGAAAGTGCAGGTGGAATATGCTACATAGCCCTGAATTGTGTAATACAAGGCCCAGAAAACATAAAAGCAGGCAGGAGTGCCCTAAAAACATAAGCAGTACAAAACGGACTAAACTACAATTTATAAGACCCTAAAGAAAGCAATTTAAGTCTGAAGTAGACAGCTCGCCAAACCAGTAGCTATACCTTGATAAGGGGGGCATACAGTCTATCCCTTTTTCAATATCTGCCAGAGCTTCCAATAAGCGCGGTAATGCCAGAAATATCTTAATATGAATAGCAAATGCATATCCAAGCCCTCTAAACCGCCTAAGACTGCCAGCCAAAAAGATAATTCTATGGAACAATTTTTTTTCTCCATCAGGCCATAAAACTAGGATGGAAGGAGTGGGAATATTAACCCCAAGACAGAAGGAAGCTTCACCACAACTTCTTATAGAACATATGGAAGAGACTACACAAGTTCCTAATACTCTACTGTCTTCTCTGGCATCTAAACAAGACATAGCAGATATAATACGCTCCTGTATTAGAGAGGAAATTGCAGAAATCAAACATACTTTGCAAGAGGATATCAACTCTGTTCAGGAATCTACCACACAGCACACAACCTTGATAGCAGAATTATATGATAAAATCGAGGACTTGGAGAACCGGAGCCCCCGGAAGAATTTGAGAATCCGGGGCATTCCGGAATCGGTACTCCCCAAAGATCTTCCAACATATCTACCGGCTCTGTTCGGCCACTTGAGAAATGTCACACCAACAACTGATATACCCTGGGTTAGGGCCCATAGGGCACTAAGACCGAAGCCGCTTGACACAGCCCCTCCAAGGGATATAATTATGAAATTCAAAGAATTTACAGAGAAAGAGGAACTCTTAAACCTTTCAAGGAAAAATCAACCTGTAAAATTCAGAGGGGTGGTGTTGCAATTCTATCAAGACTTGTCTCAACGCACACTCCAAAGAAGAAGAGAATTGGCGCCACTCACTGCCCTTCTTCGTCAAAAGAAAATCTTATATAGATGGGGTTTTCCCTTCCATCTTTATGTTCTCCATGTTAATAGGAAAGTATTGTGCAAAGGTACAGAGGACATAGGAGACTTTTACTCAGCACTGGACTTAAACCCACCAAGGATAGAAGAGTCTGAGGAGATGCAGCAGCCGCCAAAGAAAAAAGCAACATATGCGGACCCAAAGAGATGGCAAAGGGTGAATACCAAAGCAAAGGCCCATAAACCCTCTGGTTCCTAACAGCTTTTTATGAACACTCTAAAGGACAACAAGGAACTCTAGCTAAGTAAACAGTCCTTTCTTGTCTAAGACTCTCTTCTAGGTTCGAGCGGTTAAAGGAACTCAGGGAAGGGTAAGATTAAAAGACTCTTATTGCTGTTCCAAAAATTTTATCATAATTGCCAAAACCTCTAGTATAATCTGAACAATATATAAGTTAGAAATGTTTTGTAAATTACCAAGAACTTCTGAATTAAAAATTGAGGCAAAATCTACATCTATGTTTATGTTATAGGCATGTTATAGGCTTTACTTAGAATTTAAAAATATGAGCTCTATACTGAGCTGGAAATATCCCCGCTCAAAAGACTTGTGTCACTTGACATGATACTAGCTCTTAAAATACCAATAGGGTATTTCTTGTTTTTTTATGTTATATCAAATTTTTTAATTTGTCTTTTCAATATAATTGTTTTCAGTTTCACAATGTATGCACTGTTATGTTTTTGATATTGTTTTGCATAGATTCAGTCAGAAAGCTATCCAGGGAATTTTGGTTGTCAGTACAGGGATGGTCTCTGATATGTAGTAGGTCAAATAGATATTTACATGTTTTGCTGAATGTGATAAAATACAACGATGACACATATAAATAGAAACATTGTGCTTATTTCACAAAACACCAAAGGCTTAAATTCAGCGCAGAAAGAGCCATGGCCCTGCTAGATCTCTCCAAAAGGAAAGGAAACATCCTATTCCTACAAGAGACTCACTTTATAAATCATAAAGAACCAAAGTATTTCGGGAACCAGTTTACCCAACATTACCATAGCTCAGCTACAACTAAAAAAATGGAGTAAGTATATTGCTCCATAGGGATATTCCTTTCAAACATATACAGACAAGCAGAGACACAGAAGACAGAATTTTTGGGAATCTTTGGCCTCCTTTATGGTATACCGACAACCCTAGTCAATATATGCACCAAACTCCAAACAAAGACAGTTTTTCAGGAAGACATTTAACAGAATTATAGACATAACAAAGGGAGTATTGGTGGTGGGAGGTGATTTTAATATTCCTCTAAATCCAATAATAGATACTTCAAATCCTATCAACAATGCACCCAACAAAACTACTAGATTCCTAGGGAAAATGTTAAAAGATTGTAACCTACATGACATTTGGAGACTTCTACATACAGACAGGAGAGATTACACGTTCTTCTCACACCCACACCACACCTACAGTAGAATTGATTATACACTCACGAACACTGACGGTTTAATGCTCACACAAAAATCCAGAATTTCTCACACCAGCTGGTCGGATCATTCAGCAGTTATCACACAATTTAAATGGCCAAACCTACCAATCCACCCTTACACTTGGAAACTGGATGACACTCTGTTAGACTCAAAAACTCTCCTTGAACAAACCACAAACGCACTCACTGAATAATTTACTTTCAACGCTCTAGAAGAAAGCGACCAATATATTGTATGGGAAGCACACAAATGTTATATGAGAGGAGAATTTATCAAGATAAGGTCACATCTAAACAAAATGGCTAGACTGCAATATCTGACCTTGTCTCAAACCCTGACGACCACGGAGTATGCACACAAACAAAACCCTAAATATACACAGATATACACTCAAATGCAACAACTAAGGAAAGATTTGCAGAACCTGCTCCTCAAGGAATATAATCTCATGGCACAACGCACTAAGCAAAAATTTCATTTTGAAAGCAACAGGGCAGGGAAAATGCTTGCTCACTCATTCAAACTGAGAAAACCTAAAACTTATATACACGGCATTAAAACACAGGCAGGTAAGATAGTACATACCATCCCAGACATAATGAAACAATTTGAAACTTATTACAAGAGTTTATACGACATAAGAAGCACTGAGAAACAAAGCACTCCTCCGCTGACTCTATCCTCATATTTAGAATCGGTGCAGATGCCACGGTTGACTGATGACCAAAAAGAGTCAATCCTGGAGTCGGAAATAAAAAAAGCCATTTCCCTACTAAATAGCGGAAAAAGTCCGGGGCCTGATGGCCTCTCAGTAAAATATTATAAAAAATTCCAACACATATTGATCCCGCATTTAAAAATAATCTTTAACAATATAAACGATAAGACCCAATTCCCCCAATCAATGCTGGAAACCCAAATCTTGGTCATACCGAAACCAGGGAAACCTAGTGATAAGCCCCCAAATTTTAGACCAATCTCACTCTTAAATGTGAATTTAAAAATATATGCCAGAATTATTGCAACACGTATCAACATCTTCTTGCCACAACTGATACACTTGAACCAAGTGGGCTTTGTTCCTCATAGAGAGGCGCGTGATAACACCATTAAGGTACTAAATCTATTAGAATTTGCGCAAGCCCACAAGATCCCAACGGCCTTTTTAGCAATAGATGCGGAAAAGGCCTTTGACAGGTTAAATTGGTCTTTTCTGAGAGAAACTCTATATAAATTTGGATTTGGTACAATAGCGATTGATAGAATACTGGCATTATATGCCAGCCCCGTTGCCCGCATAAAGTTAAATGACTCCCTTTCGGATAAAGTGCATATTTGTAACGGAACACCACAGGGCTGCCCTCTATCCCCGATTTTATTTGTACTGGCTATGGAAATATTAGCATCCAGAATAAGGCAGAATAATGATATCAAGGGGCTAAAAATAAATAATAAAGAGTATAAGATGTCACTTTACGCTGATGACGTGTTACTAACGCTTACATCACCCATCAGTTCTTTAGAAGCATTGAAAGTTGAATGTGACACATTTGGATCCCTGTCCTTTTATAAAATAAACAATACTAAATCAGAACTATTAAGTATAGGGATCCCAGATGCGGAAATTAAACAGATAGAATCCATATACGGATTTCCTGCATGACAGAAGACTATAAGATATTTAGGGATTCAAATAGCTAAATCCCCACAGGAATTGTTCTTACAAAATTATCAAAAACTGTTAAAAGATTTACAAATAGAGCTTCATAATTGGTGTCCGAATCCCCTTTCTTGGTTAGGCCGCATCCACTCACTCAAAATGACCATGCTACCGAAAATACTTTACCTATTCCAAACCTTGCCAATACAATTGTCTGAGGCATACATTAGGACCCTACAAAATCTCACTTTCGAATTTATATGGCATAACAAACAACCTAGATTAGCTAGAAATTATATGTACCGAGATCAGGATAGTGGGGGGTTGGGAGTCCCAAACCTATCTTACTATAGGATAGCTACGCATCTGACTAGAATAATAGACTGGAGTAAGCATACTGAACATAAAGAATGGGTAGAACTAGAACACAATATGGCAAACAGCGTGGCCTTAAGCAGCTATTAGAGAATTATTCTCACAGCGCTAAAAGGACCTATAGCTCCTATCTAAAGTGGGCCTCCACTGCCCACGGGAAGAGTACTATTAGAAGATAAGTTAGAGTGGAGCGCCAACAGAGGCAAGGTCTGGTGTGTGTGTGAGGGATGTGTTCACACTATCTTAAATGAGGGCTATATCCCTGTAAAAACTCCAAAAGTTATAATGGTTATAAAACAATAAAGATAAAAGTTATAACACAATTTTAATACAAACACAAATTACATCACTAAACATGGATCCATGGTACATAAAAACATATATATATATATATATATATATATATATAAAAACAATTCTAAAAAATACAACACTTAAAATATAGGGTTAAGTACCAGGGGGAATGTATCCCTCCAAGAGCAAATAGCCCAAAACTTGGTTGCTGATTCAATTGATGTAGTTATAATGGTGTTAGAACTAATATGGGTATGTAAATAGTAGAGGTGGTATGCCTCAACTACCCTCTATGACATTGGGTTCAGGGCTACCCAAAATGAGGATTCAAATAACTGGTAGGTTGGTCCCTATTAGTCTGATTGATGCAATATGCAGATTGTACAGAAGCAGAAAAAATATAAAAAATTCAAATAAAAATGTGTAAAAAATATGGGTGACAAATCACACAGTGAGTGATGTGTGAGATGATGAGTGGGAAAAGAATTAGTGTAAAAGAGTTACAAAATTCAGAATACAAATAAATACAATAAGGAAACAGATATAAATTCCTAAAAAACGTCCCAAAAGTTATAAAATGAAACTCAAATTAGTTCCAAATTAATGTCCATAGAAATCAGATGGTAGTGACTTTATGGTGATCCTGATAAAAAATGTGTCCAAAAAGTTAGTCTTGAGAAAGGCCCAAGCTGTGGGCCGAAACGCGTTGCCAACTATATGGTGAGCTATTTTTCATGATTTATTATTATTTAAGCATTACTATACTATGTTATTTTTTTTCTGTTTTTAGGTTTTGAGGATTTCCCAGCCTTCTACTCTTATGTCATTTTTACCTCACATTGTCACTTCTATTTTTCTTTGCCTTGACATCAAGGATTGGAACCGTTTATCTATTGCATAATCTTGAGGATTTGAACTATTTATTGGAACCATTAACTTTCATTTTATTTTATTTTTGGACACATTTTTTATCAGGATCACCATAATGTCACTACCATCTGATTTCTATGGACATTAATTTGGAACTAATTTGAGTTTCATTTTATAACTTTTGGGACGTTTTTTAGGAATATATATCTGTTTCCTTATTGTATTTATTTGTATTCTGAATTTTGTAACTCTTTTACACTAATTCTTTTCCCACTCATCATCTCACATATCACTCACTGTGTGATTTGTCACCCATATATTTTACACATGTTTATAGTTTTATTTTTCAAGAATTTTTTGTTTTCAATTTTTGGAATCATTTTTTGATCAACACTAGTTTGTGTACACACTAGTTTAATCTGTGATCACTTTCTTTTATAACCACTTTTTTTCACATGTGATACACACCACGTTGTGAATTTTTATTTGAATTTTTTATATTTTTTCTGCTTCTGTACAATCTGCATATTGCATCAATCAGACTAATAGGGACCAACCTACCAGTTATTTGAATCCTCATTTTGGGTAGCCCTGAACCCAATGTCATAGAGGGTAGTTGAGGCATGCCACCTCTACTATTTACATACCCATATTAGTTCTAACACCATTATAACTACATCAATTGAATCAGCAACCAAGTTTTGGGCTATTTGCTCTTGGAGGGATACATTCCCCCTGGTACTTAACCCTATATTTTAAGTGTTGTATTTTTTAGAATTGTTTTTATACATATATATATATATATATATATATATATATATATGTTTTTATGTACCATGGATCCATGTTTAGTGATGTAATTTGTGTTTGTATTAAAATTGTGTTATAACTTTTATCTTTATTGTTTTATAACCATTATAACTTTTGGAGTTTTTACAGGGATATAGCCCTCATTTAAGATAGTGTGAACACATCCCTCACACACACACCAGACCTTGCCTTTGTTGGCGCTCCACTCTAACTTATCTCCTTAAGCAGCTATTGTTCGCTACATAAAACAAAGAGGCGCCTCTCCCCACAATCCTCTAGTATAATCCTTAAAACTTTTAACACTTGGGACAAACTGCTTAGAGGAGCAACTACACTTTCCAGCATACACTCACCGCTCACTCCCCTTTTGTCTAACCCCGATATCCCATCACTACAAATAAAAAATGAAGCACTTTCTGCTTCAATACACTCATTACTTCCACTTTGCACAATCTTAAACAAAGGTAAACTGATACCTGTGGCAGAAATGAAGGATAAGAACAAAACTGGTATTCATATTTTCAGATGTCACACTATATACAAAACAACACGAACAAACTAGATCTCACTAGACAACTAACGCCCTATGAGACCTTATGCCATTCCCAAGGTCTCACTAAGACACTAAGAGGCCTCTCAATGTCTTATAGGATTCTACTAGATACCCACATGAAACATCTTCCACGCTATAATTACCAAACATTGGGAAACAGAGCTAGATATTACAATCACTCCCAAAGAGTGGCAAACCATTTTCAAACATATGGGTAAATCACCATCTTCAATGAGCATTACAGAAACAAACATGAAAATATTAACCAGATGGTATCTATATCCTGTAAGGTTAAACAAAATGTTCCAACTGACTAACAAACTATGCTGGAGAGGGTGTGGGCAAGATGGCACATTGTCTCATATCTGGTGGAGTTGCCCGTATATTGTAGACTATTGGGAAGGGGTGAATAAAGAAATCTCAACAATTGTAGCTCAGAATCAGACACTAGACCCCAAAATATTCCTCTTTAATAAGCCACCGAAAATCCCATGCCACCACAGACTAACACTATTCTATCTGATGATTAGCAGAGCCAAGCAACTAATCCCTAGGCTATGGAAAATTACATAAATCCCAACAATGACAGAGTGGAGGGCCAACGTTACTAGATTGCTGCTCCTAGAAAAATACCACTTTCACCAAACTAACAGGCTAGACTTTTATTACTCCATGAAATTCTACTGGGAGGAATATGAAGCGTCACTAAATTAGATACACTCATAGATAGATTAAAAGCAGTATTAAATACGGGAACTTTGTATCCCTCATATTTAATAAGGGGAAAAGAAGAGATCCATAGAAATAGTTTATATATAAAATGGCTAAAGTCAAAGGGACAATCTAAACTAGACCAAAAAGGTATGGAAAAAGATGATCTATTGGAAGAGGGAATGAAAATAGATTGGTATGAAAACCCTTCTGTTATGTTTGCTAATTGTACTGACTAACATGTATTTACTTTACTGATGTAATACTGAATCTATGTTTTTATTTTTGTTCTTTTACTTGTATTCTTGATTTTTGATTGATAGGGAGAATTCTTGTGAACTCCCTTTTTGTTATATATATGTTCTAATTATTTCAATAAAGCATTTTAAAAAAAAATCAAAATTGGGAAAATGTCCCTGCAACATCCAATCAATTATCAATGGGTTAAATATTATACTAACCCAAAGTGTTGTCATATAATTCAGCATAGACAGGATTCTGTTGAAATTCATTTTCGGAACAGTCAAGTACCTGAGATGACAATCCTACAAAATAAGGATGTTGACATGCAGTTATATATGTGTGACAATGTAATTCAAGTTAATCCAAAAGAGATTGCAGGTATTTTGGTGGAAGGTGATGTACTAACTATTTCATTTCTTCAGAAGAATGGTAAGTCATCTGATCTAAAGAATCATACTCAGTTTTTAACTGATTTAAAAGAAATAGATCATGAATTGTTTATTCCTCTTCAAATTAATGATATTGGAAGGATAAAACATGCAAAACGTGCCCTTAATAGAGAGCATAGTTACTTATTAAGACAATTCGAGAATCTAATGATAATAAAGAATCTTCCACCTTATGATCAGTGGGTGCATGATATTGATGATGATCTCACAGATGTAGCTGTTGTAGCTAAATGCTTGTTGTCTGTCTCTCTTGGAAATAAGACTGCCAGACATTTATTTTTGGTTTTGGATGAGCCAAAATATCAAATGTATATTGGAAATTATTTGTTTCATCGCTTTGCTGTTCAAATTGATTTTACCAATCATATTTTATGGTCAAGATTAAAGAGTAACCCTCTAAACTATATGGATGACATACAGGTTTTGAGATCTGCTCAACAATTGCCATATGCAATGATTGTACAAGTTCAAAATAATGTAAATATTCCAGGGGGTGTAAATCAATTTCCTCTTTCTCTAGAGGTTAAAGGGGACAAGAAATGCAAGGCTCTGATAAATATATGTCAGAAGATCCAACAATTGGGCATAGCTGTTACTCATATGCCATTGGTCAATATTCACCAGATGCCATTTACCATTTTGGTAAATAATGTAATGCCCCATAGTATATGCTTGGAGAGGAGTACTATAGTGGGGTTTGCAATAAATTCTGAGTATTTCACCTCTGATCCTACTAATTCTGTTATAGGTCTTCTCCCTGAGGGATATTTAACAGAAGAGCAGATAGTGGAGCAATGTTTCCATTCCCAACCTGATAGATTGTTCACAGTGTAATCTGTATACCCTTTCAAGAAAAAGGAAGGCATATGTAAGATAACGGAATCTGAGATTATCTTTGATCAAAAACTCTCTGATGAAGAATCAGAAGGGTATGCAAAGGAAGAGAAGAAGGGGGTAAATATGATTACAAAAGACTTATCTGTACAGCTTGAAGAGACATATGAGATAGGTAAACCTGAAATTTTTCCTGGATTTAATGAAATGGTGGAGGAACAGATTTCTTTGGATGATGGATGTTCTAATTAAAGGGAATGCCAACAATTAAGAGAAATCTTAATGGAATTTCAGGAGATATTTGCCAAAGATTCTTATGACTGTGGTTCAGCAGATCTACATATTCTTAGGATTCCAACTGATCCTAAAGCACCTCCAGTATATGTGAGACAATATTGTCTGCCATTGGCCTCCTATGAATCTTTAGCAGATAGAAAGAACTTGGAATCAAGAGGTATTATTAAACCAATACATAGTCCCTTTAATACTCCCATTCTAGGGGTATTGAAACCAAATGGGCAATGGCGGTTGTGTGCTGACTTGAGACAGCTTAAAAAGCATGTTCCTGTGTCAGGATGGCCAGTTCCATACATAGATCAATTTCTTGCACAGATACAAGGTTCTAAAATCTTTACAACCTTAGACTGTGCACAAGGTTATTGGACTGTCAAGGTGTGTGAGGAGGACCAACCTAAACTTGCATTTTAATTTGGTGAAGAACAGTTTACCTGGGTCAGGATGCCTTTTGGATATATTAATTCAGGACAGGAGTTTGGTATTTTTATGCATAAGGCTATGCCTGATGCTGCTGAGAGGGGGACATTATGCTATGTGGATGATGTATTAATCAAAAGCTCTACTTTTGATGAACACTTGGATGAAGTCAGGCATGTACTTAATCAATTGAAAAGGGAAGGTGTGAAACTCTCAATTCAAAAAGCTCAATGGTGTAGAACTAAGGTGAATTTCCTTGGTCATGAAATAACTGCTTATGGTTTGAATCCCCAGAAAAAGAAGGTTGAAGCTTTATTGAAAACAAAGAATCCAAAAAGTATTAAAGAACTAAGATTCTTCCTAGGTATAACAAATTACTCTAGGAAATTTATTGACAACTATGCTGAAATTACTAAACCTTTGATTAGGCTGTTAAAGAAAGGGGAGTCTTAGACCTGGCAGTAGAAAAAGACCAGGCAGTTCAAGAGTTAAAGCTAAGGCTTACTCAAGCCTCTTGTTTAGCCTATCCAATAAAGGGAAACATATTTTACTTGGAGACAGGATATACAGATCTTACCTTAAGTGCAGTTCTTTATCAGCAATATGACAAACAGAATAAGATCATTGCATATTCAAGTAAGGCCTTATCTCCAGTGGAGATCAAATTTAATGATTGTGAAAAAGCATTGTTTGCAACAGTTTGGGCCTTACAATATTTTTGGAGTTACATCCAAAGAGAAAAAATTATTGTGGAAACTGCTCATCAATCTTTACATTATTTACAGAGTAATAAAATAAAGGCAGGACATCTATCTAACAGTCACATTACATCCTGGACTTTGTCTTTGCAGGGTTGGCCTTTGGAGGTTCGTTATGCACAGAATAAGAAAAATTATGTTGCACAAGGACTAGCTGAACTTCATGATTTCTCTGAACAGGATATAAAGGAGGAAATTTGAGAGGATTATTATATGGATGATTACATGTTCTCACGACATAAGGTTTATGAGGAAATGTATTGTCAACCATTACCTAAGGTATATGTTGATGGTTGTGCTTTTCATTCCACTGAAAATGGTGAAAAGAAACTTGTAGCTGGATCAGGTATTGTGTGGGGGAGTGATTATCACATACAACCTGTTGGTTATTGTTTGGGACCTAAAAGTAGCCAAATGGCTGAATTAAGTGCTGTGTATAAGGCCATTCAGATGGCAGTAAATCAGGGATTTAAAGAATATGTCATCATTACAGGTTCAGATTATGTCCGTAACAGTTTTGTTAAATTCCTTCCTGTGTGGAAGCATAATCAGATGATGAGAGCTGGTTAAAAGCCGGTTAAACATGGAAAGATGATACTTGCAATTGATGATATTGTTTTCTCTAATGACCTGATTGTCTTTTGGAAGAAGACAAAGGGTCATTCAAAGATGCATGGTATTGACAAGGAAGGAAATGATTTAGCTGATACAATGGCTAAACAAGGTGCCCTAGAGGGTGAATTTTTGACATTGAACACCTTCTTGGTGTATGTCAAATTGCTGTGGTAACCCATCAGCAAATAAAGAAGGATCAAGAACTATCTGCAGTGCAATGGAGTCAGGATGCACCTAACAAGGATTTGATTACCAGTCAAAAGGAAGATCCTGATGTGGGTAAATTTTACCTTTTTAATGAGAATCCTATTGTGTATCCAATCCAGGAGAAAAATTGCACTGAAAATGAGGACCTTAGGATCTTATTTAAGTATAAGTCTAAATTTAGTCTTAAAGATGGTTTGTTAGTTCGGACAACTAATAATGAATCTATACAGTGGGTTTTTCCTACTTCTTTTAGAGGTCTTATGCTGCAGCATGCCCATGATGCACCAACATCAGGTCATCGTGGGTAGAGAATTACTTATGAAGTTTTGCGTGATTATGCATATTGACCACATATGATGAAAGATGTTCAGACTTATTGTCAGGGATGTTTGATTTGTTCACAGTTTCAACCAAATTCTCCAACCCACAGGGCACCTTTACAAAAAAAGAGGTATCTCTCCCATGGTCTGATTTACAAATTGACTTTATAGGACCACTTACAAAGACATCACGGGGCAATAAATACATGTTAACTGTTACATGTATGTTTACCAAATGGGTGGAGTGTCTTCCATCCCTTAATTGTAGGTCTGAAACAGCTGCTGCTTTATTAATCAATCATGTTTTCTCTAGGTTTGAACTTCCTCAGAGAATTGAGTCTGATAGTGGTACTCATTTCACAAGTGAAGTGATGAGAATAATGTGGTCTATCCTGGGTGTGAAAAGGAAATTACATATTTCCTACCGTTCTTCCTCGAGTGGTGGAGTTGAACGGTATAATCAGTCAGTTGTAAATATTCTGAAAAAGTTTGTGAAGGAATCAGGGAAATATTGGGATATTATGTTGACTTTGGTATGGAAGGCTATTAGATCCACTCCTAGTAATGCAACAAAAATGTCTCCTTTTGAACTAATGACAGGTAGAAGGATGGTACTGCCACAGCATTTGTTGTATCATACTCAGGATCAGAGTCTGATCAATGCAACAACAACCTATCAATATGTTGAGAATTTAAGAAAACATTTGCAACAAGCATTTGCCTTTGCTCAGAAAAATCTTGAGAAAGCCGCAATATGTGCTAAAACATATGACATGAAAACCACAAAGAAAGAATATTAGGTGAATGATCAAGTTTATCTTTACAATTTTCTTAGAAATCAAGTTAGAGAGAAGTTTATCCCATCATGGAAAGGGCCGTATGTCATTATTGATAAGCTTTTACCTGTGGAATACAAGATTTTGATTCCAACAAATGGAAAGTCAATAGAAGAGTGGGTACACATTAACCAATTGTGTGCTTGTCACCCTAGGTGAAAGTTAAAACTAGAGGGGTAGAATAATCCATATACAGAAGAATAATTTACTATGATTATTAAAATGGTTATTTTAGAATAAAAATTTGTATTGTGTACTTAATATGTTTTTATTCCCTATTACAGATAAATATCACCTTCCAGTTGGGTTTGGATTGATGAGATCCAGGATGTTGGCAGTCATCTGGACCATCCTGCTCCTGTTCCAGGGTGTCTCAGTTGAGATTCATGTACAGCCTGCGATAGAACCTGGTCCAGCTTCTGGGATCATGCTTGAGGAATCACCTGGTTTCCTGGTTACCAACCGGAAAGTTTTCTCCCAAAAGATATTCATCGGTTTGGATCCTAAGGTTGCTATTGAAAATATTTTGATGTTTCCAAAGTTGAATCATCAGAAATACAATTTTGGTATCAAGAACATGGTAAAAGGATCCAGTCTACTACTAAGAAAATGTTGAGGCAGTTGCAGAAGTCTTTTCCTGGTGGATCTTACAATGTACAATCACGTACCAAATGTTCACCTGGAGTTATTGCTGGACTAGTTGCAACATCCGTTATCGGGTTTCTCAGCTGTTACTGACATGGCTGTGTCTGATTCCATTTCCATCAGTAAATTTGAATCATGAAATGTCAATTTTCCGTTAACAGATGGCAACCATGATGGAGGTTTTAAATAAAAACAAAAGGAGAGTTTGTCAGACATGATGGAGATTGTTAATGATACTGTTGTAACCATTAATTTGTATTCTGGTCTTTCTATCCAGTCTATAAAGGTTTAATATAAGCATGAACTAATTCAGAATGAACTGTTAAAGTGACAGTCAAGTCCAAAAAAAACTTTAATTTTTCAAATAGGGCATGTCATTTTAAACAACGTTCCAATTTACTTTTATCAACAATTTTGCTTTGTTCTCTTGGTATTCTAGTTGAAAGCAAACCTAGGAAGGTGCATATGATAAATTCTAAGCCCTTGAAGACTGCCTCTATTTTATTTACTTTTCACAGCAGGGGAGAGCAAGCTCATGTAGGCCATATAGATAGCATTGTGAGCACGCCCGTGGCTAGTGGCAGACACTGCACTAATTGGCTAAAATGCAAGTCAATAGATAATAACTAAAAGTCATGTGATTAGGGACGGTCAGAAGATGCTTAGATACAAGTTAGTCACAGAAATAAAAAGTGTATTAATATAACAGTGTTGGTTTTGCAAAACTGGGGAATGGGTAATAAAGGGATTATCTATCTTTTTAAACAACAAAAATTCTTGTGTTGACTGTCCCTTTAAGTTTTTTGGACCCAGTGGTGTATTTTACAGGAAACTGGTTACAAGAGATCCAAAATGGAATTGAGAGTCTTGTTGAGGAACGTATTCCATTATATTTTGTCAATAAGGAAATTATAAGAACAATGCACTTAAGAGCTTATGGAAAGGATGTTGATGAAATGCAAATAAACATTGCTTTTGATACCGGTTCTGTTTTCCACTCTATATTGATCCCAAAAACATGGAACTTTGTTTTCTAATAAAGATGTCACATATGTAATTTAAAGGGACATTGAACCCAATTTTTTTTTTCCGTGATTCAGATAGAGCATGCAGTTTTAAACAACTTTCTAATTTACTCCTATTATCAATTGTTCTTCATTCTCTTGCTTTCTTTATTTGAAAAAGAAAGCAACTAAGCTATTTTTTTGGTTTAGAACCATGGAAAGCACTTTTATTGGTAGGTGAATTTACCCACCAATCAGCAAGAACAACACAGTGTGTTCACCGAAAATGGGCCGGCATCTAAACTTAAATTCTTGCATTTCAAATAAAGATACCAAGAGAATGAAAAGATTTTGATAATAGGAGTAAATTAGAAAGTTGCTTAAAATTGCATGCTCTATCTGAATCACAATAGAAAAAATATGGGTTCAGTGTCCCTTTAATGATATTTATTAATTGAAAACTGTACATAATGTGGGTACTTGGAAAAATAATATACATGCAAATTTTTGATATTGTTTGGAATTGTGGGTTAACATTTTTATGGTATAAGAATTTCCAGAGGGGAAAATATTCTCCTCCTTTTAGTCTTCGGATGGTTGACCATAACAATCATCCATATAATACAGTGATCTAGACTAATCTCATCCATCCTAGTCGGGGTAAGATAGTCTAGATGAGGGGGAATTTGTCATGAATTTTTCATGACACAACAGACTCCATGGGCTCCATGTACTAAAGCATCAATTTTCTCGCTGACAACATGTCTGCTCGACTCGCTTGAACTCGCAGCTAGCGAGATGTTGCCCGCCCGCCATATGTACTAAAAACCATCCCAAAAAATCGCGCGTCTAATCCGCATCGAGCACTGGCGAATGATTCATACATATAACGCCTCGCTATTTGCGAATGTAATATTATTCACTTACAACTTGTCAGACATGTTTGTCCCACGTGACTGTAAGGTGTCAGAAACATCAGATTTGTCGCGGGAACATATTGCAGCACTATATCAAGTAGATTTTTATCAATTTTGTCAGACTACATAGTTCCCGAACTTGAAGCTTTACTGACTTTTATTGTTATTGATAAATTAAGTATGGCTACTTCTCAATTTGATTCACAGTCCAAAACGAAGAATCCATACTTTTCACATCAGCAGAACCTGGTTCTTGTCGATATGGTTCTAGACTCGTATGACTATTTATTTGGTTGTCGTGCGAAGCAAACTTCGAGTATCTGAAAAAAAAGTATCTGGACTCGGATAAGCGATGCTGTCAGTGCTCAGGGACCTGGGAAAAAGGACGTCGACCAAATAAAAAAAAAAGGTACAACGACATAAAAAGATTTGCCAAAGCCAAATTGGCAAAAGAAAAAAATTCTACTCGTGCTACCGGAGGTGGAACAGCTTATGTCGCTGATCTAAACGATTACGAGCAGAGACTGATGCAGCGTCTAGGCCCAGAAGTAATCGTCAGGATCACAGATGATTGTAATAGCGACCTAAGAGGTAAAACATAAATCTAATAAGTAGTATTTAAATTGAATGATGATCATATTGTAATTATCCAGTAGAGTTGGTTTATCAAAATATTTTTTATTTAAAGATATTTTGGCAAATCAATTTTTATTGGCGACAATTTTGATTATGTAAAATCTAGGCCTATTACTGCTAGATTTTTGTATAGCTTACCAAATAACTTATGTTATGTAATCGTCGGGATCACAGATGATTGTGATAGCGACCTAAGAGGTAAAACCTAACTCTAATTAATTATTATTATTTAAATTGAATGATGATCATATTGTAATTATCCAGTATAGTCGGTTTATCAAAATATTTATTATTTAAAGATATTTTGGCAAATCAATTTTTATTGGCGTCAATTTTGATTATGTAAAATATAGGCCTATTACTGCTTTATTTTTGTATAGCTTACAAAATAACAATTGTTATCTAATTTACTTCATTCTCTTGATATCCTTTGCTGTAAAGCATATCTAGAAATGCTTACTAGCTGCTTGAACATAGATTCCTCTAATAGAAGTATATTTGAATGTATTTTAAAATCTTATTTTCTTTCTGACTCATGAACTAATATTTTGTGGTTTAATGTCCCTATTCATCAAATCAAAAGAAGCTCCAAACAATGGTATTGCTATGTGAGCTCTGTATTAAATTAACGTTTGCAGATACAGTGCTAGATATTTGTACCCTAATTTAGGTTTTAATAATATATTATTTAAAATTCTATTAAAATGCATATACACACAGACTGTGTAGTATAAACCTACAAATGCAGAAACACAAACGCTACAGTATACATTACGCATATACACACACACAACATATACACTTATACATGCAGATACACACACACTACATATCATACACTTACACATGCAGATACACACTCACAACAGTAGTGTAGACTTAATTCATGCATATACACACACACTATACATGCAGATGTTCTCAATAAATGAAGATACTCAGTTATACATGCAGATACTCACAATTATTATATTAAAATTATACATGTAGAAACACAGACTACATAGCATACACTTATACATGCATATACACACCCACTTTTTTGGGGGGTCGTACATAGATAACAATTTTATCATGATATTGGCTTTACAGTGGATTAATGAGTGTTTGTCTACAATGCTAGTATTAAATAAATAGTCTAGACTAAACATGATATTGGTGTGAAAGTGGATTATTCAGTGTTTAAATGCTAGTATTAAAAAAATACTCAGGACTTGGCTTTACATAAAAGAATAGTCCTGAGGTTATGTAATCTTTCAAATAACAAAAGAATTCTAGTGAATAGAATTCTGTCTTTCAACTTGTCATTTCATTAGCACATGAAGAAAGCGTTCTTTCTTTAACAATGAATCCTAATAAGGGAATAAATTCAATTATGTATCAACAAGCTGTTATAAGTAGTCTTTGAACTTGTCATTTAATTAGAAATGAGCAGACGACTCTTTCGTTTACAGTTAATAGTTAACAAGGTAATAAATTCAATTTCGTGTCAACAAGCTTTTAAAAAAAATTTCAATACAAGCAACCAATGTTTTAGTGTCCTTAAATAAAATTAGGATTAAGGTTTATTAAATATTAAACATTGGTTACTATAAAGATATTAACCTTTGTTTAATATTAAATTCAAATTATTCAACCTGGATAATTTTGTGTGTGCTACACTGTCCCTTTCAATAACCACTATTAATATTTAAAATTTTATTTGTTTATTAATCTTGTATTTATATAAACATGATTAACGTTTAATTTTATTTATCATTTATCTATTAACAGCTCGACCACAATCGGTGACGGCTAGGGGTGGTGATGATCATGCTTCAGCCATTCCGTCAACCTCCTCTGGAACGTTGATGACAAGTGGTGGTGTCCTTACTGGACAATTGATA
>NC_069504.1:328503045-328540545 GCF_027579735.1 Bombina bombina
TTGTTCCTTTGTTTGTTTTCTAAAGGAGCAGCTCATTTTCATTTTAAAAGGAATGCAAAAAACACTGAAAAATTAGTAATGTATCCGTATCTGAAAACACATGTCTAGTAATGATTGTAATGGAAATTCAAGAGTAAACCAAGGTTTATTCAAAATAAATTAAACATATTTTATCAAATAAATTTATTTTAAGCACCACATATTTTTCAAAAATGTACCTGGAAAATATTTAACCCCTTAATGACAACTGACGTACCAGGTACGTCATGCATTAACAAGCAGTTAATGACAATGGACGTACCTGGTACGTCAGTTGTCTAACAGAGTGCTGGAAGTGATCACAATCACTTCCAGCAGCTCTGAGGGTATTGCAGTGATGCCTCGATATGGAGGCATCCTGCAATACCCCTTTACAAGCCTCCGATGCAGAGAGAGCCACTCTGTGGCCCTCTCTGCACCGGTAGTGATGGTGCCGATGGTGCCTTTGCCCAGTGGGAGGAGGGAGCGTGTGCGCGCGCGTGCACGATGCGCGTGCACACGTGCACGTTGATGCACGTGCACGTGGATGCGCGTGCACGTGCGCGCATTACCACACTGACACCAATGAAGGAAGGGGAAAAAAAAAAGTTAAAAAAAAAAAGTTTAATTTTTTTTTTTTTTTTTTTACATATAAAAGGATCTGGGAGGGGGAGGGGGTGGGGGTATTGTGGGGGGGCTGCTACACTACAGAAATAAATTTGTATAAAAAATACAAATAAAAGTTATAAATAAAATTTAAATAGTTTGGCCAATGGGGCCAAACTGGGTACTGGCAGACAGCTGCCAGTACCCAAGATGGCGGTAATTAGGTAGGGGAGAGGGTTAGAGAGCTGGAGGGGGGGATCAGGGAGGTTGGTGCTAAGGCAGGGGTCCATCACAACTAAAATATTTTATAATTTTTATTTAAAAAAAAAAAAAACTCTTTTATTTAGTACTGGCAGACTTTCTGCCAGTACTTAAGATGGCGGTAACAATTGTGGGGTGGGGGAGGGAAGAGAGCTGTTTGGGAGGGATCAGGGGGTGGGATGTGTCAGGTGGGAGGCTGATCTCTAAAATTAACCCTGCAAGCTCCCTACAAGCTACCTAATTTAACCCCTTCACTGCTGGGCATAATTCACGTGTGGTGCGCAGCAGCATTTAGCGGCCTTCTAATTACCAAAAAGCAACGCCAAAGCCATATAAGTCTGCTATTTCTGAACAAAGGGGATCCCAGAGAAGCTTTTACAACAATTTCTGCCATAATAGCACAAGCTGTTTGTAAATAATTTCAGTGAGAAACCTAAAATTGTGAAAAATGTAAAGTTTTTTTTTTTTATTTGCTCGCATTTGGCGGTGAAATGGTGGCATAAAATATAACAAAATGGGCCTAGATCAATACTTGGAGTTGTCTACTACACTACACTAAAGCTAAAATTAACCCTACAAGCTCCCTACAAGCTCCCTAATTAACCCCTTCACTCCTGGGCATAAAACATGTGTGGTGCGCAGCGGCATTTAGCGGCCTTCTAATTACCAAAAAGTAACCACAAAGCCATATAAGTCTGTTATTTCTGAACAAAGGGGATCCCAGAGAAGCATTTACAACCATGTGTGCCATAATTGCAGAAGCTGTTTGTAAATAATTTCAGTGGGAAACCTAAAGTTTGTGACAAAATTTGTGAAAAAGTGAACTTTTTTTTTTTTTTTATCGCATTTGGCGGTGAAATGGTGGCATGAAATATACCAAAATGGGCCTAGATCAATACTTTGGGATGTCTTCTAAAACAAAATATATACATGTCAAGGGATATTCAGGTATTCCTGACAGATATCAGGGTTCCAAAGTAACTAGCGCTCATTTTGAAAAAAAGTGGTTTGGAAATAGCAAAGTGCTACTTGTTTTTATTGCCCCATAAATTGCAAAAAAAGCAAAGAACGTGTAAACATTGGGTATTTCTAAACTCAGGACAAAATTTAGAAACTATTTAGCATGGGTGTTTTTTGGTGGTTGTAGATATGTAACAGATTTTGGGGGTCAAAGTTAGAAAAAGTGTGTTTTTTTCCATTTTTTCCTCATATTTTATCATTTTTTTTTAGTAAATTATAAGATATGATGAAAATAATGGTATCTTTAGAAAGTCCATTTAATGACGAGAAAAATGGTATATAATATGTGTGGGTACAGTAAACAAGTAAGAGGAAAATTACAGCTAAACGCAAACACTGCAGAAATGTAAAAATAGCCATTGTCATTAAGGGTAAGAAAATTGAAAAATGGTCCGGTCATTAAGGGGTTAAAGTACTTACTGAGTAATTAAATTGAATTGTATTGCTATGTGAATCAATGATTCCCAGCTTTCCAAATTATATAGAACTTCTATGGCTTTGAGAACCAGATCACACATCCACCGCATATCAACTACAGTGATGTCATCAAACGGGTATTCAAATGCCAGGCTTGATCCGCCTTCCTCAAGTTCAATACTTCCCATACAGCTTGGAACACTAAACTTCTCATCTGAATCAAGAATCTATAAGTGAATATTATACAGTGAGTGACACTTCAAAAGTAAAGCAAAGAACTATTTTGCCCCATAAAATCACATGAAACTTATCCAACAATAAGAATGCCATGAACTGATCAAGCATTTAAACTCATATCTAGACTTTTTGATAGAGTGATGGCACAATGAAATACAAAACAAATGATTATTACAAATGCCTAATGGATTAAACGGATATTGTATCAGAAAATAAAGAAGACAGCACCCCCAAGTGAGATTTAAATTGTTCTCCATAATAGTCCATATAAATAATGTTAAGCAATTCTGCATTCATTGTTAAAACATACTCAATATATCAATACGTGAATGACTGAACATTACTTTCCATCACAGAAATGCTTTTTAAACAACATAAGAGAATTTGCATACATTTGAAGATTACTTCTGTATTATCTTTGCAAATAAAGGAACTATGAAGAGAGTTATATAAGTAATATGCATGAACATGAAGTGCTCGGCTTATAGTTTGTACATAACAGTAATGTTCTTTACATGAAAGCAGTGTTTGAAATTAATACACAGTGCCACTCATGCTGCACAGAATTAAACCAGAATTGTAAAGTTATTCTAGATATGATTAAGCAAATGCCTATATTTTTATGATATTCTATTAATCTGATTCACTAAGCTTTAAGGAACTCCTATTTTAGCAGCTGATTGCAATCTGAATGTTACCTGCTGCAGGTAAGCACTTTTCAAAGTTCATAACGATCTCGGTCATTATTTATCGGAAGTACTTATTTCTTTTTTAAATTTGTTGAAAAATGGCCCTATACTTAGCATGTGCCAATCCTGTTTTCACTAATCACAATCCAAATTCTCAATTTTTGACACATTTTCAGGGCTATTTTTTACTTATCAAATTCCACAGCTAAAAGGTACTTGATAAATACCCAGATAGCACTTATCAGCTTATTATCAGGTAACCTAAAGTTATTGGATGCAACATTGGTTTTGTGCATGTGCAAAACACACTGACACTACCCCGTCATACTGAATAACATCAGGAAACAACATTACCAAACAGATACAAACATTACCTGTTCAATCAAATTAAGTAAATTAAAGTAAAAATGAGCACTTTTACACTAGTAAAATTAGCTATATTCACAACATAACACACATATGCCCACTATACCCACAATGCCCATATCATCTATGATTTTGGAGCACAACAGGCTAATTGCACACGTCACCTATAAGCATTACTAAACACTATGAAAAGGAATCTGTCAGCATAAAAGCACTTTTTTAATTTGATAAACCGCTGATATTGGAATTTAGTTTGTCTTTTATCATGTGCATTTTTTTATACACGCACATGATAAAAGACAAAGCCTCCTTATGTTATCTATGTCTGTATACCTAGAGAGAACAACTGAAAATGAATATTTGAGCTTTTCCATAGTGAAAACTTAAAGGATTACTTTCTGTTATAATTTTTAAGCTAAACAACTAACATATTAAAGTTAATAAACATTAATTAAAACCTACTGACCTATATTTTCTCCAAAACGAAGTTTCATAACGTTCTAAAAGTTATATCTTTTATTCGCCGATGATGTCACGTTATCCTGCCCACTATTTTCAGCACTGCATGTTCAAAATACTTAAACCAATAACTTTGTGTTTAAAGCGCCATTTTGAAACCTAGGTATTGTAAACGGATTGGTACAGAGCAAAGGATACCCACGGAGTGGGTTTGGAAAACATTTAAATTTGCAGACAAGATTTCTGATATACGGTAGAGATATGTTAATGAAATGCTAGTGATAAAAAGCGTATTTGGGGTAGTTAGTTAGTAACAGGCATAGAAAATATTTACATACAGTGGCCCTTTAAGTATTGAAATGTTTAGTATAGGTGTGGATACAACAGGCAAACGTAGCTATTTAAAATGACAAAATAAAGCTAAAGAAGTTTTGTAATATACTCCAGCAGGTAAAATAGATTGTTGGGAACACATTAAAGAGGAGACATTTTTGAGTACAATGTCCCTTGAAATCAAATGACAGGTGGATAAGCTGATCTATTTCTCACTGTGTTACTGGTGGGTAATGAATTACAAAAACATGTTTTTTTTTCCTTTGTATTCTAAAACACCCACAATTTTACAATTTAACTAAAAAACTGACTAATGTCCTTTTAAGATATGAAAAGATGGCCAAACTCTTAAAATAGAATTGAATAAAAAACAGAAAATAGGAGTAATATTTACCTTAGCGATATAAGCTGAGAATCAAATAAAGGGTAAAGTTTTTAGGGCGGAATTGTACTTAAGTGCGAAGCAACTGAAAACTTACTTGGGTGTGTAATGCATTCAGCATCTATGGGTTAACAGCAATAAAGTGCAGTCTATAGTACTGTGTGAGAGGTTGTGATATGATGCGAGTGGTATCTCATAAGGATTAAGTTGGTGGATGCTATGCCACTGCAGGCTGTCCCAGATAAAGATATACTTCTAAATGAGGCTATGCACCCTCTGACCTATAGAGTGTCGAGTTACGGAATTGACCAGCTAGGTTACAAGTGTGGTGTATAGGGGGATTTGGGTTAAATCCAGGAGTTGTCTAACAGGTCCTGACAATATACTCTACCGTTGTCACAAATCCTTACGAGAAGTTTAGGACTCAAATATAAAAAGTAGGCTATTAATATCTAGCAACACCTAGCCCCCTTGTCTAACTGCAACCTGGCATATCAAACAGTGAAGTCCTCATGAACGGTTAAATCTCTGATAGTAAACACGGGTGTGGGGAAATATGAAAGAGGCGGCGTTGTGGGTCAAATCTGTAGCTGAAGAGTCTCTTGTGAACTGCTATCCCTAGAGAGTTTATCCTACTCTGACTGCCAAAATAATAAAATCTCAGAAGCTCTCTCTCTGGGCCATCTCGAGTAGCGGGCAGTGATGTATTCCATAGTAAGCACCTTACCAGATCTGAGAGAGTGCAGCAAGCGAATACTAACTCTGAATTGGCCTTGGGAGTCTTGAGTTCAAAGAGAGAAAATCCAGACATGCATGTTGAGCTCTTCATGACTACTGGTCTGCACTGGAGAAGATTAGGATGTTAGGCACCTCATTGGGGAGCCGGCCGCATATCCCCAACGAAAGGCCATAGATGAGGCATATAGTTCTGTGAAAGTGTCAGAGCAGGGTAAAGGAGGGATCAGCTGGAACCATGTCAATAGCTGTAGGGCTGGGCCCGATCTCCCAGTTTCTGCTGGGCCAGACACTGGGTCCTTGAAGTCGCAGCAACCAGGTAAGATAGTGGATCTGTGATCGCACTTCTCCTCCTCTGAGCAAACTCTGAACTGAGGCGAGGATGGTGGAGGTAACATGGTTCTCCCTTTGCTGAGCTGTGTTTCTGCCTCTGTTTCACTGTTAGGTATCAGCTATACTGGTTGTCGCAGGGCCCTCTCCGGGTTCATAATTCTAGCGGTTGTGAATAGATCGTGAAACTGCTCGTAGCTCTTATGTTCAAGCTTTGTAACAGAGAAGTAGTTTCGGTTCCTCACTTAGATATTGAATGAGATTAAAATGTGTAGTCCTACAAAGGTTAAGTAGAAGGTCTTGGTAAGAGTGTGTTAATAGCAGATCCAAAGCTGCTCAAGCTGGATTACCAGGGAGGGGTGTTGAGAGCTTAAGTATAGGCCACAACGGGCTAGATCAGGTCCCAGTCATCAGCAGTGGATAATCTCGCTATCAATCGAACAAGCAATATCTGAGATAAGTGGGTCTTGTAGAAATAGGGTAGTCTTGAGCAGATCTTCAATGATAAACTGTGAATTAGCAAAAACAGACTGGGAGCTTCATGAAGAGCTACCTGCCATGGCCACTGCCTAGCCACGTCCCCCCAAAACTCGCGACTTTTTAACTGGCGAGAATAAATAGTGAGAACTGTAGTGCGAAAATGTTTATAGAATTACGCTGGGATTTGAAAGAAAATGTCATAAATGCCCATGGAACGCCAATGTTCAGCCCATTTTATGAAAAAAAATTATGCTTTCTGTTTTGTACTTATAACTACGAATTTATATGTGTTTTTTGCACATCCAGTGTACTTAAATTATGATTTATGCTATGCATATTTAATACCGTTTAATCCTGTGTAATTTACATCAAATTTTACAAATTTGCTAAAAACATAAATTATGCTTACCAAATAATTTCCTTTCCTTCTGTATGAGAAGAGTCCACGGCTTCATTCCTTACTTGTCGGAAAATATAGAACCTGGCCACCAGGAGGAGGCAAAGACTCCCCAGCCAAAGGCTTAAATACCCCCCCCCCCCACTTCCCTCATATCCCAGTCATTCTACCAAGGGAACAAGGAACAGTAGAATAAATATAAGGGTATAAATGGTGCCAGAAGAACAAAACAAAATTTAGTTCCGCCCTTCGGAGAATACGGGTGGGGGCCGTGTACTCTCCTCATACAGAAGGAAAGGAAATTATCTGGTAAGCATAATTTATGTTTTCCTTCTTAATATGAAGAGAGTCCACGGCTTCATTCCTTACTTGTGGGAAACATATACCCAAGCTCCAGAGGACACTGAATGAACGGGAGGCAAAAAAGGAGACAGACCCTATTCTGGCACTACAGCCTGCAAAACCTTTTTCCCAAAAGCTGCTTCAGCCGAAGCAAAAACGTAAAACTTGTAAAATTTAGAAAAGGTATGTAAGGAGGATCAGGTAGCAGCCCTACAAATCTGATCCATAGAGGCCTCATTCTTGAAGGCTCAAGAGCAAGCCACTGCTCTAGTTGAATGGGCCTTAATCCTCTGAGGAGGCTTATGCCCCGCTGTCTCATAAGCCAAGCAAATAATGCTCCTCAACCAAAAAGATAAGGATGTGGATGAGGCCTTCTGCCCCCTACGCTTCCCAGAATAGACAACAAACAAAGAAGAAGTCTGTCTAAACTCCTCGTAGCCTGAAGATAGAACTTCAAGGCCCGAACCACATCCAAATTATAAAGTAACTGTTCCTTCGAAGAAGAAGGATTAGGACACAAGGATGGAACCACAATCTCCTGACTTGATGTTGTGATCTGAAAAGACCTTAAGAAGAAAACTTAACCCAGTACGAAGAACAGCCTTATCAGCATGAAATACTAGGTAAGGAGGCTCACATTGCAAGGCAGCCATTTCAGAGACTCTGTGTGCCGAAGCAATAGCCAGTAGAAAAAGAACCTTCCAAGACAGTAATTTAATGTCAACTACATGCATAGGCTCAAATGGAGCCTTCTGCAAAACTTTAAGAACAAGATTTAAACTCCAAGGAGGAGCGCTAGATCTAAACACAGGCCTGATTCTAGCCAGAGCCTGAACAAAAGACTGAACATCTGGAAGCTCAGCGAGCCTCTTGTGCAGTAAAACAGATAGGGCCAAAATCCGTCCCTTAAAGGAGCTAGCAGAAAGGCCCTTCTCCAGACCATCCTGGAGAAAGGAAAGAATCCTGGAAACCCTGATCTTATGCCAGGGGAATCCATGCTCTTCACACCAGAATAAGTAGGTCCTCCACACCTTCTGATAGATGCAACGAGTAACCGGCTTACGAGATTGAATGAGAGTATCAATAACTCTCTCAGAGAAACCTCTCTTGGCTAGCACAAAGTGTTCAATCTCTACGCAGTCAGCCTCAGAGAATCTAGATTTTGATGAATAAAAGGACCTTCTTTCAGCAGATCCCTGTGACAAGGTAACTTCCATGGAGGAGATGACGACATCCCCACTAGATCTGCAAACCACATCCTTTGCGGCCACGATGGAGCAATCAGTATCACTGCTGGCCGCTCTTGCTTGATGAGGGCCACTACTCGAGGAAGGAGAGGTAATGGCGGAAAAAGGTATGTTAGACTGACCCTCCAAGGCACCATTAATGCATCTATTAGCTCCGCCTGAGGATCCCAGGATCGCGACCCATACTTGGGTAGCTTGATATTGAGACGGGACGCCATGAGATCTATCTTCAGAGTCCCCCACCTGTTGCATATCTCCGCAAACACCTCTTCATCATCAGATAACTATCTATCAGCTATAGCCAATAAACTAGATGATGACCCCTGGGAAGGATAGCAATATTTGACCTTTTGCTTGCGCTTAGCAGGGCAAGGTAAAGCACTAATGGCCACAGACATCTCCGTTTGTAACTGCGCGGTGAAGTCTGGAGGTAAAAGGCCTCCTCCAGATGGAGAATCAGGCGTGCTATGGGAAACTGCATGTGTATTAGGAGATGAAAGCAGGGTGCGCAACTCACGGGACGGGGAACCCTCAGAGGTGGAAGGCTCAGTGGTATCAAACATTAACCTTTTTTGAATTTTTTTGACATAATCACTTTTTCTAGGCATGTGAAACATAATTGAGAGGGCGGGTATACCTCGGCCTCCTCACAATATAAACAGGCATTAGTCTTAGGTATAGAGGGAGTACTGTCTAAAACATCAGAGTCCTCCATAGCTATGGGTTATTTCCTAATATAACAATAACGAATGTTATATAACATATAAATATGGTACCTTCTTCTCTCCGATAACCAGCACGGTCAGAGAGTAGGAAGTGAAACTACGACCACACCCGGTCACATGGAGCGCAACCTATGACCGCCTCCGCTAAGGAAAAGTGTGCTAAGCTTGTAAAGCTGCGCAGCTCTAAAGTGAAAGTAACCTGTATGTTCCAACCTCAGCCTATGAGTCTCAGAAAACATCTCACACAAAACGCAGTATAAATCAAATAAAAATGTACGAGATTAATCCCTGTTCAATAATCCCCCCTCAGGAGATATTAACCCTTGATTCCATACAGATAAAAGCTTTACCATATGTGTAAAAAATTTAAACGATCTTCCCGGAATCTATGCTGTGGAACAGAAACACAGCCTCTCAAGTGTGACAGTCTTGTAGCATCGCTCCTGACGTGGACTTGGAGTGATGAAAGCAGGCAGTGAAACTCGTCAACACTGATTGCTTAGGAGCTGTTAATACGAGTCTGGATGGTTTCGCAGAAAGACACTCCCTGCATCTCCAGACCCTAACTTTCGTCAATGCTCTCACTGAGAGGCTGACAAGACGACTTAAAACTCCAGTCCCATTTCAAAGGGTAGATACCCTTCATAAGGAACTATTCCGTATCTTCTGACACTTCTCTGCCAACCTCCTGTGACAAAAGGCAAAGAATGACTGGGATATGAGGGAAGTGGGGGAGGTATTTAAGCCTTTGGCTGGTGTGTCTTTGCCTCCTCCTGGTGGCCAGGTTCTGTATTTTCCCACAAGTAAGAAATGAAGCCGTGGACTCTCCTCATATTAAGAAGGAAATAAGATTTTCGTTGAACAATTTGGTTACAATTTTTACTGCACCTTAACAATTACAAATTGTTCAACAAAAATCTTATTTCCTTCTTAATATGAGGAGAGTCCACGGCTTCATTCCTTACAAGTAAGGAATGAAGCAGTGGACTTTCCTCATATTAAGAAGGAAATAAGATTTTTGTCGAACAATTTGGTTACAATTTTTACTGCACCTTAACAATACAATTTTTTTCTTGCATATTTTTGTGTGAATGCTTAAAGGGACACTGTACTCCAAAAAAAAAAGTATGCATTAATCAAATAAAGGATGTTAAACAATACACTTTTCAATGTACTCATCGTTTTAAATAGTTACCGTTTCACATATTTTTGTGTGAATGCTTAAAGGGACACTGTACTCCAAAAAAAAAAGTATGCATTAATCAAATAAAGGATGTTAAACAATACACTTTTCAATGTACTCATCGTTTTAAATAGTTACCGTTTCACCGCAATAGTTTTTTTATAATTTTCTCATTTTCCAAACCCACTCCATGGGTACCGTTTCAAGGAGTCCTATCTGGGCTGACAACCCAGGTCGGAATATGGCGGCTTTTAGATACGATGCGCCTGCACAAACTTCAGCAAAGACATTGACTACGTCACTCACTGGAGCAAAAGAGGGAGCTGCGCTTTGAAGGTAAGGAGAAAATATCCTGTAGTTTGGCATTATCGGCTTCAGCTAAAGGAAAGCGCATGCGCGATAACACTGGACGGACTGCACATGCGCAAGATGACGCAACATTCAGTTAATTATATTCATAGAATAGACCGCCGATTGGAGGATTTAAACAGCGATTAGACAGCCCATATTAGTGGGTTGTCTGGAATGATGTCAGGATAAAAAATATGAAATACTTTTTTTGTATGTTACACGGATCGTTAGACATTGGAAGTAAGTGAATGTTATAAGTTTAACCTTGATAAGAAAGTATATATAATCGTTGTACACACCTCAAACAATTATACAGTAATCCTTTAAATTATTCCTTTGTATGATTTTTAAATTACAAATTTAATTGTGCACTTTTGTAATGTATGCATCTCCTCCTTATACAAAAATGCAGTTTACACCCCTAAGCGACAAACCTTGTTTTCGGGGTAAAAACATAATTTATGTAAGAACTTACCTGATAAATTCATTTCTTTCATATTAGCAAGAGTCCATGAGCTAGTGACGTATGGGATATACATTCCTACCAGGAGGGGCAAAGTTTCCCAAACCTCAAAATGCCTATAAATACACCCCTCACCACACCCACAATTCAGTTTAACGAATAGCCAAGAAGTGGGGTGATAAAAAAGTGCGAAAGCATATAAAATAAGGAATTGGAATAATTGTGCTTTATACAAAATCATAACCACCACAAAAAAAGGGCGGGCCTCATGGACTCTTGCTAATATGAAAGAAATGAATTTATCAGGTAAGTTCTTACATAAATTATGTTTTCTTTCATGTAATTAGCAAGAGTCCATGAGCTAGTGACGTATGGGATAATGACTACCCAAGATGTGGATCTTTCCACACAAGAGTCACTAGAGAGGGAGGGATAAAATAAAGACAGCCAATTCCTGCTGAAAATAATCCACACCCAAAATAAAGTTTAACGAAAAACATAAGCAGAAGATTCAAACTGAAACCGCTGCCTGAAGTACTTTTCTACCAAAAACTGCTTCAGAAGAAGAAAATACATCAAAATGGTAGAATTTAGTAAAAGTATGCAAAGAGGACCAAGTTGCTGCTTTGCAGATCTGGTCAACCGAAGCTTCATTCCTAAACGCCCAGGAAGTAGATACTGACCTAGTAGAATGAGCTGTAATTCTCTGAGGCGGAATTTTACCCAACTCAACATAGGCAAGATGAATTAAAGATTTCAACCAAGATGCCAAAGAAATGGCAGAAGCTTTCTGGCCTTTTCTAGAACCGGAAAAGATAACAAATAGACTAGAAGTCTTACGGAAAGACTTCGTAGCTTCAACATAATATTTCAAAGCTCTAACAACATCCAAAGAATGCAATGATTTCTCCTTAGAATTCTTAGGATTAGGACATAATGAAGGAACCACAATTTCTCTACTAATGTTGTTGGAATTCACAACTTTAGGTAAAAATTCAAAAGAAGTTCGCAACACCGCCTTATCCTGATGAAAAATCAGAAAAGGAGACTCACAAGAAAGAGCAGATAATTCAGAAACTCTTCTGGCAGAAGAGATGGCCAAAAGGAACAAAACTTTCCAAGAAAGTAATTTAATGTCCAATGAATGCATAGGTTCAAACGGAGGAGCTTGAAGAGCTCCCAGAACCAAATTCAAACTCCAAGGAGGAGAAATTGACTTAATGACAGGTTTTATACGAACCAAAGCTTGTACAAAACAATGAATATCAGGAAGAATAGCAATCTTTCTGTGAAAAAGAACAGAAAGAGCAGAGATTTGTCCTTTCAAAGAACTTGCGGACAAACCCTTATCTAAACCATCCTGAAGAAACTGTAAAATTCTCGGTATTCTAAAAGAATGCCAAGAAAAATGATGAGAAAGACACCAAGAAATATAAGTCTTCCAGACTCTATAATATATCTCTCGAGATACAGATTTACGAGCCTGTAACATAGTATTAATCACGGAGTCAGAGAAACCTCTTTGACCAAGAATCAAGCGTTCAATCTCCATACCTTTAAATTTAAGGATTTCAGATCCTGATGGAAAAAAGGACCTTGTGACAGAAGGTCTGGTCTTAACGGAAGAGTCCACGGTTGGCAAGAAGCCATCCGGACAAGATCCGCATACCAAAACCTGTGAGGCCATGCTGGAGCTACCAGCAGAACAAACGAGCATTCCTTCAGAATCTTGGAGATCACTCTTGGAAGAAGAACTAGAGGCGGAAAGATATAGGCAGGATGATACTTCCAAGGAAGTGATAATGCATCCACTGCCTCCGCCTGAGGATCCCGGGATCTGGACAGATACCTGGGAAGTTTCTTGTTTAGATGGGACGCCATCAGATCTATTTCTGGAAGTTCCCACATTTGAACAATCTGAAGAAATACCTCTGGGTGAAGAGACCATTCGCCCGGAAGCAACGTTTGGCGACTGAGATAATCCGCTTCCCAATTGTCTACACCTGGGATATGAACCGCAGAGATTAGACAGGAGCTGGATTCCGCCCAAACCAAAATTTGAGATACTTCTTTCATAGCCAGAGGACTGTGAGTCCCTCCTTGATGATTGATGTATGCCACAGTTGTAACATTGTCTGTCTGAAAACAAATGAACGATTCTCTCTTCAGAAGAGGCCAAAACTGAAGAGCTCTGAAAATTGCACGGAGTTCCAAGATATTGATAGGTAATCTCACCTCCTGAGATTCCCAAACTCCCTGTGCCGTCAGAGATCCCCACACAGCTCCCCAACCCGTGAGACTTGCATCTGTTGAAATTACAGTCCAGGTCGGAAGCACAAAAGAAGCCCCCTGAATTAAACGATGGTGATCTGTCCACCATGTTAGAGAGTGCCGAACAATCGGTTTTAAAGATATTGTTTGAGATATCTTCGTGTAATCCTTGCACCATTGCTTCAGCATACAGAGCTGAAGAGGTCGCATGTGAAAACGAGCAAAGAGGATCGCGTCCGATGCAGCAGTCATAAGACCTAGAATTTCCATGCATAAGGCTACCGAAGGGAATGATTGTGACTGAAGGTTTCGACAAGCTGCAATCAATTTTAGACGTCTCTTGTCTGTTAAAGACAGAGTCATGGACACTGAATCCATCTGGAAACCCAGAAAGGTTACCCTTGTCTGAGGAATCAAAGAACTTTTTGGTAAATTGATCCTCCAACCATGATCTTGAAGAAACAACACAAGTCGATTCGTATGAGATTCTGCTAAATGCAAAGACTGAGCAAGTACCAAGATATCGTCCAAATAAGGAAATACCACAATACCCTGTTCTCTGATTACAGACAGAAGGGCACCGAGAACCTTTGTAAAAATTCTTGGAGCTGTAGCTAGGCCAAACGGCAGAGCCACAAACTGGTAATGCTTGTCCAGAAAAGAGAATCTCAGGAACTGAAAATGATCTGGATGAATCGGAATATGCAGATATGCATCCTGTAAATCTATTGTGGACATATAATTCCCTTGCTGAACAAAAGGCAAGATAGTCCTTACAGTTACCATTTTGAACGTTGGTATCCTTACATAACGATTCAATATTTTTAGATCCAGAACTGGTCTGAAGGAATTCTCCTTCTTTGGTACAATGAAGAGATTTGAATAAAACCCCATCCCCTGTTCCTGAACTGGAACTGGCATAATTACTCCAGTCAACTCTAGATCTGAAACACATTTCAGAAATGCTTGAGCTTTTACTGGATTTACTGGGACACGGGAAAGAAAAAATCTCTTTGCAGGAGGTCTTATCTTGAAACCAATTCTGTACCCTTCTGAAACAATGTTCTGAATCCAAAGATTGTGAACAGAATTGATCCAAATTTCCTTGAAAAAACGTAACCTGCCCCCTACCAGCTGAGCTGGAATGAGGGCCGCACCTTCATGTGGACTTAGAAGCAGGCTTTGCCTTTCTAGCTGGCTTGGATTTATTCCAGACTGGAGATGGTTTCCAAACTGAAACTGCTCCTGAGGATGAAGGATCAGGCTTTTGTTCTTTGTTGAAACGAAAGGAACGAAAACGATTATTAGCTCTGCTTTTACCTTTAGATTTTTTATCCTGTGGTAAAAAAGTTCCTTTCCCACCAGTAACAGTTGAAATGATGGAATCCAACTGAGAACCAAATAATTTGTTACCCTGGAAAGAAATAGAAAGTAAAGTTGATTTAGAAGCCATATCAGCATTCCAAGTTTTAAGCCATAAAGCTCTTCTAGCTAAAATAGCTAGAGACATAAACCTGACATCAACTCTGATAATATCAAAAATGGCATCACAGATAAAATTATTAGCATGCTGAAGAAGAATAATAATGTCATGAGAATCACGATGTGTTACTTGTTGCGCTAAAGTTTCCAACCAAAAAGTTGAAGCTGCAGCAACATCAGCCAAAGATATAGCAGGTCTAAGAAGATTACCTGAACACAGATAAGCTTTTCTTAGAAAGGACTCAATTTTCCTATCTAGAGGATCCTTAAACGAAGTACCATCTGACGTAGGAATAGTAGTACGTTTAGCAAGGGTAGAAATAGCCCCATCAACTTTAGGGATTTTGTCCCAAAATTCTAATCTGTCAGACGGCACAGGATATAAATGCTTAAAACGTTTAGAAGGAGTAAATGAATTACCCAATTTATCCCATACTTTGGAAATTACTGCAGAAATAGCATTAGGAACAGGAAAAACTTCTGGAATAACCACAGGAGCTTTAAATACCTTATCTAAACGTTTAGAATTAGTATCAAGAGGACCAGAATCCTCTATTTCTAAAGCAATTAGAACTTCTTTAAGTAAAGAACGAATAAATTCCATTTTAAATAAATATGAAGATTTATCAGCATCAACCTCAGAGACAGAATCCTCTGAACCAGAGGAGTCATCAGAATCAGAATGATGATGTTCATTTAAAAATTCATCTGTAGGGAGAGAAGTTTTAAAAGATTTTTTACGTTTACTAGAAGGAGAAATAACAGACATAGCCTTCTTTATGGATTCAGAAACAAAATCTCTTATATTATCAGGAACATTCTGCACCTTAGATGTTGAGGGAACTGCAACAGGCAATGGTACTTTACTAAAGGAAATATTATCTGCTTTAACAAGTTTGTCATGACAATCAATACAAACAACAGCTGGAGAAATAGCTACCAAAAGTTTACAGCAGATACACTTAGCTTTGGTAGATTCAGCACTTGACAGCGATTTTCCTGTAGTATCTTCTGGCTCAGATGCAACGTGAGACATCTTGCAATATGTAAGAGAAAAAACAACATATAAAGCAAAATTGATCAAATTCCTTAAATGACAGTTTCAGGAATGGGAAAAAATGCCAAAGAACAAGCTTCTAGCAACCAGAAGCAATAAAAAATGAGACTTAAATAATGTGGAGACAAAAGCGACGCCCATATTTTTTCGCGCCAAATAAGACGCCCACATTATTTGGCGCCTAAATGCTTTTTGGCGCCAAAAATGACGCCACATCCGGAACGCCGACATTTTTGGCGCGAAATAACGTCAAAGAATGACGCAACTTCCGGCGACACGTATGACGCCGGAAACGGAAATAGAATTTTTGCGCCAAAAAAGTCGGCGCCAAGAATGACGCAATAAAATGAAGCATTTTCAGCCCCCGCGAGCCTAACAGCCCACAGGGAAAAAGTCAAATTTTAAGGTAAGAAAAAATGCATTATCCCAAATATGAAACTGACTGTCTGAAAATAAGGAAAGTTGAACATTCTGAGTCAAGGCAAATAAATGTTTGAATACATATATTTAGAACTTTATAAACAAAGTGCCCAACCATAGCTTGGAGTGTCACAGAAAATAAGACTTACTTACCCCAGGACACTCATCTACATATAGCAGATAGCCAAACCAGTACTGAAACGAGAATCAGCAGAGGTAATGGTATATATAAGAGTATATCGTCGATCTGAAAAGGGAGGTAAGAGATGAATCTCTACGACCGATAACAGTGAACCTATGAAATAGACCCCGTAGAAGGAGATCACTGCATTCAAATAGGCAATACTCTCCTCACATCCCTCTGACATTCACTGCACGCTGAGAGGAAAACCGGGCTCCAACTTGCTGCGGAGCGCATATCAACGTAGAATCTAGCACAAACTTACTTCACCACCTCCATCGGAGGCAAAGTTTGTAAAACTGAATTGTGGGTGTGGTGAGGGGTGTATTTATAGGCATTTTGAGGTTTGGGAAACTTTGCCCCTCCTGGTAGGAATGTATATCCCATACGTCACTAGCTCATGGACTCTTGCTAATTACATGAAAGAAAGGGAAATAGAAGAGCTGGCTAGCATAGAATCGGGCCTTATATGACAAAATTAACAAGACAAATAAAGGAGTTTTTGTTGCTTTCCAGAGATAAAGATTTTGTACTTGAGAGGCTTATGGGCAGAGGCATTTTGTGATTGAGATTGCTGGAAAAACACACTCACTATGTATTTATGTTACACTCTGATTAATAGAGCAGATCAGATTTTTGTGTAATAAAACAAGTATTTCCATCACTCTTTGGCCTAGATTCAGCAAAATCAATTAGTGAAACTGTGTTGTGGAAAAACTGCAACTTAAAAAATGCAGAATTCATTCACCTTCTGTTCTATCCAGCAACAAAACTTTGCCATAACTACACAATATACAAATATTTAACAGATATAAATATTTACATAAACCGTTTTGCAAGTGTAGCGGTTTCCATTTGCTGTGCAAGGTGTCATGTATTTGGTACCTCACACAATTAGATGTTAATGGCAGGAAAACACACAAACAAAACACTGGAAAGTATAGGTGAAGCATCTGATGATGTAATCTTTACAGTGAGACCTTCTTGATAACCTCTTGAACATCTATGATTCTAGGCCTTTATGTCAATATGCAATGTTTATCACTCTTTTATATATTGTTTAAAGTGTTTAAAGTGTAAATGAAACATCAACAGTGACTGACACTGCTGTTAACTATAATCAGACCAAAATATAATGTTTTCCACTGACAAAAAAATATATACAACTGAATCTCTTAATAAGTAAAATGTAATCTGAATCTGTCAATCTATATTAGAATGAAACAAATTTATATACACATTCTGTCATGATAACATAAAAATGTAAATATGTATAAGATGTAAAAATGTATAAATACCTGAATTGAACCACTATTTTGCAGGATTACCATCATATCAAGAATAAACTCAGCAGCAAAATATAAAGGCATACATATTTCATTGATGAGTAGATCCTTGGTTATAGGGAATTGTTCTTGAGTGACATCAGTTTGCTTAAGCATTAACTGTAATTCAAGGGTGAGATTCCAAAGAATGCGGCAGGTATTTTGAAGTAAAGTCCAGTGTCTGCCACGATGAGCAAGCACCTAAACGCAAATGTAATATAACTTTAGTTCAAGAAACATTTTGGACCATCAGTCTAGTTTTAAAAGAAAATTCTTATTTTCAATGCAGTAATAATGAAACAAAGCTTCATTTAACTTTTATAATCCCATAAAAAAAAAGAGTAAGGTAATTTCAGTAAATAACAGCTCATCAGTTAATTATGTGTCCAGTTTCAAGAAAACTAGTGTCCACCTTTGCCACTTGAAATGTTTTAAGGTATGTACTAGTACATTGTAAAATATTTACCAGAGAATCTTAATGAAGCTGACTTTTTTTTTAGTGTGCCGATACAAAAGAGAGCTGGAAATTTTAGCTGGCTTGCAGACTTGAAGTAAAATGTTCAGGCATGAATATATGTATTACAAAACACATCTATAATATATTAAAATGAAGTATGACACTCATATTTATACATATTAAATGTAAAACATAGTCTTTTATTGAAATAAATGTTTTAAAAGAGAATTAAAGGTAAATGGTATATGACAAGTTGTTGGACTGGGTAGGGTTCAAAGGTGTATATGTATGTGTGTATATTTGTATGTACAGTATATATGTGTTGTATGTGCATATGTAGATACACATACATACAAATATATATATATACATACACACATACGTATGCACCTTGGAGCCCTTCCTAGTCCAACAACTTGTCATATACAATTTTCCTTTAAATCACTGTTAAAACATTTTTTTGCAATAAAAAAACTATGCTTAGTGCTTGAACTATAGCCTAAATTAGTTTCCAGTGCGCCTGCATAAATGTAGATTATGTGAGGGATTTAGCGCACCAGCAGAATCCGACATCCAGATGTTAATGAGCCCAAGGCTTTTGCTTGGCCACTAATATTTTATTTTTAACATGTAATGTATGAGTAAAAACTAAAGGCGCTATGGATTGCACTTTAGCTGTGCTGGCGAACCACAGAGCTAATTTTCCCTATCAAAAAATCCTTTGTGCTTTACTAATTACCGAAACTGTAACCCAGCCATCAATGCAAGAACTTCCTAGTAGAAAATTTGATCTTCAGATTAAAAGACAAGACAACAAAAAAAGTCATAATTAAAGGGACAGTCAAGTCCAAAATAAAACTTGCATGATTCAAATAGGGCATGTAATTTTAAACAACTTTCCAATTTACTTTTATCACCAATTTTGATTTGTTCTTAGTTGAAAACTAAACCTCGGTAGGCTCATATACTAATTTTTTATACCTTGAAGGCCGCCTCTAATCTGAATGCATTTTGACAGTTTTACACCACTAGAAGGCGTTAGTTCATGTGTGTCATATAGATAACATTGAGCTCACGCACGTGAAGTTACCTAGGAGTCAGCACTGATTGGCTAAAATGCAAGTCTGTCAAAAGAACTGAACTAAGTTTGCAGAGGCATAGATACAAGGAAATTACAGAGGTAAAACGTGTATTATTATAACTGTCGGTTATGCAAAACTGGGGAATGGGAAATAAAGAGATTATCTATCTTTTTAAACAACAAAAATTCTGGTGTTGACTGTCCCTTAAAACTCAACAAACTACAGGGAGTGCAGAATTATTAGGCAAATTAGTATTTTGACCACATCATCCTCTTTATGCATGTTGTCTTACTCCAAGCTGTATAGGCTCGAAAGCCTACTACCAATTAAGCATATTAGGTGATGTGCATCTCTGTAATGAGAAGGGGTGTGGTCTAATGACATCAACACCCTATATCAGGTGTGCATAATTATTAGGCAACTTCCTTTCCTTTGGCAAAATGGGTCAAAAGAAGGACTTGACAGGCTCAGAAAAGTCAAAAATAGTGAGATATCTTGAAGAGGGATGCAGCACTCTTAAAATTGCAAAGCTTCTGAAGCGTGATCATCGAACAATCAAGCGTTTCATTCAAAATAGTCAACAGGGTCGCAAGAAGCGTGTGGAAAAACCAAGGCGCAAAATAACTGCCCATGAACTGAGAAAAGTCAAGCGTGCAGCTGCCAAGATGCCACTTGCCACCAGTTTGGCCATATTTCAGAGCTGCAACATCACTGGAGTGCCCAAAAGCACAAGGTGTGCAATACTCAGAGACATGGCCAAGGTAAGAAAGGCTGAAAGACGACCACCACTGAACAAGACACACAAGCTGAAACGTCAAGACTGGGCCAAGAAATATCTCAAGACTGATTTTTCTAAGGTTTTATGGACTGATGAAATGAGAGTGAGTCTTGATGGGCCAGATGGATGGGCCCGTGGCTGGATTGGTAAAGGGCAGAGAGCTCCAGTCCGACTCAGACGTCAGCAAGGTGGAGGTGGAGTACTGGTTTGGGCTGGTATCATCAAAGATGAGCTTGTGGGGCCTTTTCGGGTTGAGGATGGAGTCAAGCTCAACTCCCAGTCCTACTGCCAGTTTCTGGAAGACACCTTCTTCAAGCAGTGGTACAGGAAGAAGTCTGCATCCTTCAAGAAAAACATGATTTTCATGCAGGACAATGCTTGATCACACGCGTCCAAGTACTCCACAGCGTGGCTGGCAAGAAAGGGTATAAAAGAAGAAAATCTAATGACATGGCCTCCTTGTTCACCTGATCTGAACCCCATTGAGAACCTGTGGTCCATCATCAAATGTGAGATTTACAAGGAGGGAAAACAGTACACCTCTCTGAACAGTGTCTGGGAGGCTGTGGTTGCTGCTGCATGCAATGTTGATGGTGAACAGATCAAAACACTGACAGAATCCATGGATGGCAGGCTTTTGAGTGTCCTTGCAAAGAAAGGTGGCTATATTGGTCACGGATTTGTTTTTGTTTTGTTTTTGAATGTCAGAAATGTATATTTGTGAATGTTGAGATGTTATATTGGTTTCACTGGTAAAAATAAATAATTGAAATGGGTATATATTTGTTTTTTGTTAAGTTGCCTAATAATTATGCACAGTAATAGTCAACTGCACACACAGATATCCCCCTAAAATAGCTAAAACTAAAAACAAACTAAAAACTACTTCCAAAAATATTCAGCTTTGATATTAATGAGTTTTTTGGGTTCATTGAGAACATGGTTGTTGTTCAATAATAAAATTAATCCTCAAAAATACAACTTGCCTAATAATTCTGCACACAGTGTACTTATTTAATTTAATATGAAAACCAACATTTTTCGTCCATGATTCAGATACAGCATGCAATTAAACAACTTTCCAAATTACTTCTATTATCAAAATTGCATTGGTCTCTTGACATCCTTTGTTGAAGAGTAAATATATATAGTCTCATAAGAGCTTATGAGTGTGCACGTGTCTACAAACAATGGCCCTTGGGCATGTGATTCACAGATAGAGGAGGCGTGGAATAATCATTGAAAAGTAATTTCCCTTTAGAAATCTGAACCAAAAGTAAAAGACTAATTGTTACAGCTTAAATATCAAGTCAGCTTGGACTTGAAAGATCTAGATTTCTTACACGATTTTCTAGCACTAAAAAAAATATATTAATTGATTTGAGTGCAATAATACTTAGGCATATACATTTTTATCCTAAGGAAGAAATTACACTTTTTTAGATGTGATATCAAATACCAATTAAAGTCTGGCCTGGGGGCTATTCCCTATAAGGCAATATCTCAAAGAAAGACCTTGGAAACACTCTTAGTCATTGTTGTCACCAGGGGGAGCAGGAGGGGCACTATCGTTCAAGCATGACGGATTCCCCCCATGTGCCCCTCAACTGTTATTGGCCCTCATTTTCCAGCCCCAATATGTCCAGTCATCCCCAGCTCTCTGTCAGCCCTCTCGCACTGCACATGACGCCCACGGAGCGACCTGACTATACCAGTACCCACTGACTGTCTGACCCCCTTCCATAACAACACCACCCACAACAACAGTGGGCCTCCAGGAAGTGCCCCCTTATAACAATTTTCTGGAGATGCCACTGCTCTCAGTCAGCTTTCAAAGCAATAATATAGTAAAGAGATAGAGCTTTAGTCCTAGCAGATAAATGCAATATATCAATAGAGATATTGTTGATAAACCAAAAAAATAGAAAAAGGAGTGGAAGCGTTCTATTCAGAATTTTTTTTTTTTTTAAAGTTTAAGATTTTGTAGATGAGGGGTAGTATGCATGGTTTAACATTTACATTACATTAGCAATATGTACATAAATGGTCTAAAATATTTTTTTTAAAAATTCCCCACCATGGCTCTTTTAAGATGAATGTAAGTCTTTCCTAGATGATTCAATATAATTCCTGAGGCTATGTTTATTTTTACTTGTTCCACTGGTGACTGGGAAGAAGTCTCTGAGTCATTTGTCATCTGGGTTCTAGGAGTATCAGAATCACTTCTTTTTGTAGTTTGTCCTGAAACATCATATGAATCTAAAAACAAACAAGTAAATAAAGAATAACGTTTTAGACAAGTACAACATTGTATGAAAATCTGCAACATTAAAAAAAGAATGCTTTAATATAATGTAAGAATGGAATAATAGTTTCATGAGTTAAAATGTATCAAAAAACTATCCCAAAAAGCCAAAAAGATTATAAATGTATGTTTCCCATACCAGTGTCACAAAAAACATGCCCCTTCTATGTCTTTATCATAGTGTTCAAGATATACCATCCACTTGCATCTACCAGCAAAAACATTCAGCGGGGTGAGTAAATGTATATATATATATATATATATATATAATTTATTGTTTTAATATACAGTACATATATGTAAACATATATATATATATATATATATATATATATATATATATATATATATATACAGTTTATATATATATATATATATATATATATATATATATATATAAAAGTCCATATGGGTTTAGCACTCACAAATTTACCACTGCTGGCCGGGGTGCATAATAAGAGTTTCAATAGACTCCAAAGTATAGCCAGCACTCTCCAGTATTATTAAAAGCAAATTTCTTTAATATCCAATGTGACTAAATATGACTCTCTCTCACTACTAATCATATTTTATAAGGGGCTATATACGGGAACCTACAATTAGTAGAACCTAGTACTGTTTAAATGTTAGTCAGCTCAGGATCATCTTTAATATTAGTTTCTAGGTTCCCGTATATAGCACCCTATAAAATACAATTAGTAGTGAGAGAGAGTCATATTTAGTCATGAATAATTGCTTGTATAAGGTATAAAGCCTTAATATATGTGGGGTATATATGGTTTATTAGCTGTTAGGTTTAAACATCTTGCTCGCAATCTGCCTAGTTACCGTTGAGTAGAATGGTTACTGTAATTGATCGATCGTATGTACATATTGTTTTAATAGGAATTGTATTGTTGCGGCATGTTGCTAGGCAATGGACGGCGCCCGATAGTGACGCATGCACAGCGCCAGGCAAACAGCCGTCATGCTTGAATTCACATACGGGAGATAGAGGTGATAGGATCAGGTGGTGAGTATGCTATATAAGTACCATATATATTATTATTGTTATTGGAATGGTCTGAGGATAGGGGTGAAACCCCAAAACGTCACATTGGATATTAATAATATTAGAAATTTGCTTTCAATAATACCGGAGAGTTCTGGCTATACTTTGGAGTCTATGTGTATATATATATATATATATATATATATATATATATATATATATATATATATAAACCAAAATTCATTAAAATTATGGGGGGAGATAAAAAACTGAAATTAAAATCCTCCATGTCTCAAAATGAAATCAATATAAATATTTGCATAGGAAATTAGTACATCTAGGCAAGTATCCCCGCTTGCTTTTCCCCAGAAATTCTTAATATACAATGTTTCCAATGCACAAGAGAATTGTGGGTAAGATATGCAAATTAGATATGCAAATTCTCAGTTTTTTGCTTCAAAAATACTGTTTTGAAAAAACTGAGAATTTGCATATCTAATTTGCATATCTTACCCACAATTCTCTTGTGCATTGGAAACATTTTATATTAAGAATTTCTGGGGAAAAGCAAGCGGGGATACTTGCCTAGATGTACTAATTTCCTATGCAAATATTTACATTGATATATATATATATATATATATATATATATATATATATAGAATAAAGTAGAAAAAAAGTTGCTAGCAGCGGTCTTAAAAGCAATAAGTCTTTATTGAAACATCAAAGGTAAAAAACACTCCAGGAGAGCCACAAATGTGCACACAACATTAGCGGACTAATGTTGTGTGCACATTTGTGGCTCTCCTGGAGTGTTTTTTACCTTTGATGTTTCAATAAAGACTTATTGCTTTTAAGACCGCTGCTAGCAACTTTTTTTCTACTTTATTCTAATTATTCCGGGCAGCAGCAGCTGGTCTGGGACTTACAGCTCCAAAGCCGGTCTATGGGAACTCTGTTTTCTACATTAAAAGGATCAGCGCATGGATTCACCGCGCTGCAGCACGTACGTCACGCCCCCTCCTGCATAGTAGGACGCCTTTTCGAAGAAACGCGGAGGAGACTATTGAGTGCAGATACAGTGAATTCCGGAGGTCTTTAATCAAAAACAGAGACTGAGTCATTTGGGGTCAGCGGTCTAGAGGAGTGGTGAGTAAAGGCGTTCTCGCCACCTGGATTATAAGTCCTGGTCTTCTCTCTTTATGTTAGAGATTTGAAGGTACCACTCACTCTGCATGTAACCGCTTGTTGTGCTCCTAAGCCTCCGGTTTTCTGAAGTACACTCTGTCTCTGATACATTCATTTACATCACAGGCGTATATAGGGGGTTTGTCAAGCTGTTTTCCAGTAGCTCTGAGCATGTTAAACATAATACATATTTCTTATGGCTCATTGCTCTGAACGGAGTATACACATTCACCGGACTTTGTTTATGTCGACAAGACAACTAATTACTTAAAGGGACGGCAACAGTGACTTTTACTTTTGATTTATATATATATATATATATATAAATAAATAACTTTTTATGAGCAATCAAATACTTATAATAATAGAAATATTATGGGGTAGCAAATCTTGTCCACGAGGCCTCGCTAAATGCCAACAGCATACACTGTTGGCAATTTACATTGCACAAGCATTTCTAGTGAAATGCTTGTGCAATGCCACCCCCTGCTCACTGGCGGCCAATCCACCTCTAGCAGGGGCTGTCAATAATCCCAGCAGACAAGTTAAGGAGCAGCAGTCTTTTGACCGCTGCTTCTTAAATTCCGTTTCAGACAAGCCTGAAACGATGGGGCTCCGAAGTAGCATCCGCAGCTTAATAAATGGAGCCCTATAAATTAATGATGAGATATTCCAAGGACCTCAATCATGTTATGGAAATATAATATATATGGCCATTTATTTTGGTAGCTGTAAATATTTGGATACCCCATATTTATAGGGAGGAAAACAGAAGGATATTTAGGTTCAACTTCCTGATTTTCTAAACAGGCTAAAGATGGATAAAAGGTAGGTGAAACAGATGTGGGGAGTTCATTTTTGTGGCTAGGTGTGCAAGTACTTTGTTGCTAGGGGACGTCTAGATGTGAGGGGTATTTGTACTGGGGGAGTCATTTAGGGTCTGAAGGCATACTTAAAGGGACACTAAAGTAAAAAATTAACATTTCATGATTCAGATAAAGCATGCCCTTTAAAAACAAAACAAAAAAAACTCCACAATTGTACATTAGGAATACAAAGTACCAGACAATCAGACTTGTAGATATGATATGGAGGCGTAAACCTTAACATATCAAAAGACTATCATTGTGCGTTCAACCTTTTTTTTAATCAACCAACATAGCATAGTACATTAATGTATATAATATACAATAACAAACAAACAAAAACCATAATTTATGCTTACCTGATAAATTAATTTCTTTCATGGTGGTGAGAGAGTCCAAGATCCATTACTCATGGGAATTACTGTTTTCTACTACTAGGAAGAGGCAACAATTCCCAAATCCTAAAAGCACTATAAAACCCCTCCCACCTCACACATACCTAAGTTTAAAGTATAGCCAAGCAAAGTGCGGTAAGAAAAAGGAATAAGAACCATAAAAGGAGCAGGAAAAAAAGATGTGCTATAGAAAAAATGGACCCTAAAAAACATAAGGGTGGGGTCTAGTGGACTCAGTACCATGAAATAAATTAATTTATTAGGTAAGCATAAATTATGTTTTCTTCTATACCAGTGGTAGGAGTCCACAATACATTACTCCAGGGATCTACTACTAAACTTGTGGGGTCCACAAGTAATAACACAAAGGAAGGGATTTAAAAACATCTTTTTTTACTGAGAAATTAAATCCATAAACCAAATAAAAATTATTATTGTTTATTTATTTTGAATGCACTTAAAATAAATCAAACAGGTAAAAAAATCAAACTGAGACAACTGCCTGAAGAATCTTCCTACCAAAGGCTGCTTTGGAAAAAGCAAAAACATCAGATTCTGGTCAACTGAAGCCTCATTCTTAAAGGTCCAAGAAGTGGCAACTGACTGAGTAATCCGCTGCGGTGGAGGCTAACCTGCTTCCAAGTAAGCCTTGTGAATCGAAAGTTTCAACTAAAAGGCCAAAAAACCATCAGAAACTTTCTGACATTTCCAGAAAAGTAAATGAACAAACTAGAAATCTGTCTAAAGTCCTCAGTAGCATCAATGTAATTTTTTTTTATACCCTAACAATGTCCAAAGTATGCAGAGATCTCTCTGAAGTATTATTGGTTTAGGACACAAAGAAGGAACAACAATTCCTCTGCTAATGTTGTCTGAAGAAATATCCTTAGAAATATCCTTAGGCAAAAAGGCAAAAGAAGTCCATAAAACTGCCTTATCCTGATGAAAAATCAGATAACGAGGATCACAAGAAAGAGCAGATAATTCAGAAACTCTTCTAGCAAAAGAGTTCGCCAAAAGAAATAACACTTTCCAAGAAAGCAGTTTAATATCCACCTTATGCATAGGTTCAAAAGGAGGAGCGTACAAAACCCATAACACTAAGTTAAGATTCAATGGAGGAGTAATTGGCTTAACAAAACCATGAATATCAGGAATATTAGCAATCTTTCTATGGAACAAAACTGAAAGAGCAGAAATCTGCCCCTTTCAGAGAACTGGCAGAAAGGCCCTTATCCAGACCATCCTGTAGATCCCAGGTTTCAAGATTTTACTCATTTATTCCTACAAGTGGATAGCCATTTAGAGAGATGGAGAGTGATAATGTCTTTATGGAGCATCCATATCTGGGCCTCTCCACAAGACATTGGCAAAGTGACCTTTTTGTTAGGTCTAAGCTATCTTTCATATGTTATAAGGTGAGAAGCTCTGCAACACCCATGCCTCAACTCTCCAGCAATGTTTAATGGATGGCATCTGCCTCTCTGCACTTTAGAATTTGATAGAATCCAGGTAGGAAAAAATTACCCAATATAAAGGCAACATATGGTATGACAAAGAGGTATGTGCCAGAAGTTAGAATTAGCCCGTATTAGTTCATCAACATAATCACATACTTGAAGAAACACAAACAAAAATGTGTAGACAGTATCTAAGCTCATGTAAGAGCTGATTCAGGATGTCCCCCATAACAGCTATCCCATAATCACGCCATATGCGAAAGGGACGAGTATCTAATCCTGCAGGAAAGCTTCTATTACCCACCAAGGGGATATCTCTTTTAATATACAGAGGGAGTTAATGCACATTCTTTTTATATCCATACTTTCAATGGCTCCAGCTCCTACTGAGCATGTGCAAAAGTGCACAGAATATATACATATATGCATTTTGTGACTGGCTTATAGCTGTCACATGATACATGGAGAGGGAAAAATTGGACCAACTTTTAAATTTGCCAGAAAATATTCTACGGCTCATTTTCAAATTCAAAGTAAGAGTTATTGCATTGTCTTTTTATTGTGTATTTATCAATAATCCTACTGTAATTAGTGGTATTTAAACTAGATCAGTGCAAATTCTGGAAGATGAGCTAAATAACAAGATTTATGCTTACCTGATAAATTAATTTCTTTCATGGTGGTGAGAGTTCACAAGCCATTACTCCTGGGATTCAATTTATGGCTTATAGGGGGAGGCAAAGATTCCGAACATTTCACTGAGAAAAGGAGAAAAATAGAGAAGTAGGAAAGGACGAAGCAGGGTAAATGAGGTGCACACTTCAACTGCCACAAATAAAAAAAAGGGTGAGTCTTGTGGAATCTCACCACTATGAAAGAAATTATTTTTTTATTCAAGCACAAATTGTGTTTTCTTTCATAGGGTGGTGAGAGCGTAGTGAGAAAAGTGAGCAAATAAGATCAAGTTGCTGCTCTGCAATCTATATAGATACCTCATCCTAAAAGACCTACAAAATGGAACTAATCTAGTAGAATGGACTGTAGAAATTACTGGAAGGAATTTTCATGATTCCCATAAAGCCATACTTAAAGGGACATTGTACACCAATTTTTATATAACTGCACTACTATAAAAAAGAATATGCACAGATACTTATTTAAAAATCCAGTATTAAACCTTTTAAAAACTTACTTCGAAGCTCCCAGTTTTGCACTGTACATGAGGTAAGGCTGCGACATCCATTGAAAGGAGCAGAGAAAGCAGAGCGAGCAGACACTCCCTCTCCCCTGCATATGAAAAGACCCATACACAAACAGGAGAAAGCAGGTATCTGTAAACTTCAGTTAGGAGTGTAAAGTGTAAAGGGGAATCTGAAGTTAAAACCATTCACTCAAAACTTCTATACAAACAATAAATTATGAAAGAACAACAAGCTGTTTGAACTTGGATTTATCTGCAAGAGACAAACACATGATACAGTCTACAAAGACCCTCAGCAATATAACTCATAACTGAGGGGAAAGAACTTTGTGAAAATTGATTCTTCCACCATGCCTTCGAAGAACAACAGAAAACTGTTGTTAGAAATACAGCAAAAGGGAAAACAAAGGAGTTCCCAGAACTTAAGAAATAAAGTAAGACAAATTTAGGAACTAGTGGTGGACTTGGATAATAGGAATATGAAGGAAAGCATCCTTCAAATCCATCCTGAACAAAAATGAACCTTGACAAAGTAGGGCAAAAGGGACCAAACAGACTCCATATTGAAAGTAAAAACTCTGAGAAACCTGATAACGTTTTGAGATCCAAAATAGGCTATAAAGTTCCCTCTTTCTTACAGACAAGAACAAATTGGATTAAAATGCTTGATACAAAAACTGGAACTAGCACTACCATCTACTAGGTCCCAGGTTCATGGCTGAGAAAAAGGACTCCATACTGTAACTGTAGGCAAATATGACTAGAATCCAGAGATTTTGTAAATAATGTGAGTCATGTGACTAAAGTTTTTTAGAAAGGAAAAACCTAACTTATATCAGAATAAAACCTGGATTGGAGGTACAAGTTATTTGAAAGAAGAAGGTGGTTTCTTAGATTGTTTAACCTTATTCTCCATTACACTAGACTTCCACATGTCAACACATTGGTAATATAACCACTATACAGACAGCACATCAAAAGCCAATATTCATAAAAGGATCGTATACCTGCAAATAAATCCAGGAATGTAATATATCTAAGTCAGTGTAAAAAGTGCCCACACATGAAATATATAGGTGAAACAAAAAATCCATTACACAAAAGGAAGAATCATCGCAGACACTGCATACACATCCCAGATACAGGAACCCCAGTGGGTAAACAACTTAGACGCTCTGTAAAGGATTTTAAAAAATTATCCTTAAAGGAAAAATTTTCAAAATACCCTTGATCGAAGGACATGGGAATTAAAATATATCAATCTTTTTAACTCCAGACTTTCTGGTTTAATCAAGACTCTGGCTTTATGACACACTATGGGGAAGTATGAAACTATAACATATCCAAGACATCCCAGTCTGCTGTTTTCACACTTCCATCCCCACCTACTACATCTGAATGTAATATTCATGGGAATCTATTAATAAGGACTGACTTTGTAGTAATCCAATTACCTGGGAACTGCCTTTTTTATTGTTATTATATGTACAAGATATATAAGCCTCTCTTTTTCAGACAGCTTTTATCTATGTATGAAAAATAGGGAGTAGAGAATCCTTTAGAAAATACAACAAAATAGCATTAGTCGGAGGTCACACACGGACAACAGGGTCAGTCCATCTGGTCGGCTTGGGGCCTCCCTGGCGGCAGGATACCACGGGATTCGGCTAGACTCAGTAAGCCGAAAGTTTAGATTAAGCCCTGCATACATCACATCACCGGGTCATGCTGAGTTTCGGGAGCAAAGGGGACCTCTGATCACTCCGGTACCAACAGACCCATAGTTGGCCCTTCAGGGCTTAAGGCCTGGCAGAGAAAATAACTGTGGCGGTGCTGGGAGGAGGGAAGTAACTAGCCAGCAGGGATCATTGCTAAATCTCACTTGTCACCTCAAGTCTCCCTACATAAAAGTTAAGTCAACCCCTCATATCTAAGAAATAAGCACCATACAGTACAAAGAGGTGCCTTCCCTAGTTATGCCTCAAAAGAAAAATCAAAAAATGGAGAAGGGCACTTCCACTAAAACAATGGGCCACTACCTGAGGCCAGTTGACCAGGCTTTGTCCTCACAGAAGATAGGCAGTTAATAACAACAGCCCAAGTACATACATCTGACCAGCTACCAACGGACTATGTTACCAAGGCAGACTTAAGTTTATTATCTTCAAAAGAGGATATCAAGGTAGCTATGCACGAAGTAAGAGCCCTGTATAAAGATTTACATAAAGATGTTTTTCAACTGCATCCGGATTAAAACAGCTCACTGCTAAAGTAACATCACAAGAGAGATCTATTGATATACTACACGAAAAAATTGAAGACTTAGAAAACCGTAGCCGCCGTAACAATTTGCGGATCAGGGAGGTACTTACAAGATTTATTCAGGACCATTAAAGGGACACCCAGCGCACCTGACATTCCCATTGAAAGGGCTCATAGGGCTCTCAGAGCCAAACCCCCACCTAAAGCCCCTCCTAGGGATATCATTGTGAAACTGCTTCATTTTCCTGACAAAGAGGAAATCCTGAGAAACTCCAGAGCAAAGCAGCCGATCCGCCATGCAGGGATAAATATCCAAATATTCAGTGACATTAGCCCCACTACTTTGCAAAAGCGCAGATCACTAGCATATCTCACGTCTGTCTTACAGACACATAAAATACCCTATAGATGGGGGTTTCCAGTATCCATTATTGCAACCAAGGATAATAAAAATGTGGTTTTCAGAACAGAAGATGATCTTCCGCAGTTCTGCTCTCAACTCTCAATAGAGGTACCTACTCCTCCACAGTCGGTGGGGGAGGCTCCACGCCGCATGCAGGCCACAGATCGGGAAGAAACCAGCCATGACACCCAGACCACCAGTAATCCCAGAGACATTAGAGAGTGAAAATGGACAAAGGTCTGAAGAATTTATAAGAACTCCTAAGGACTACAACTGCAGAAGCCTCAGCTCCACGTGGGAAGTGCAAGTATCCTTGTAATGTGCTATTAGTTTTATACAATCTGTTATATTAGATAGATATCAGGGTAACATGCATAGAAATATAGTACTGCCCTCATGTTATTCATCACTAACCTTCAGACACTATAAGAGAGGGTTGAGTTATATTGGAAAGTTATAAATGTTTGAAATGCACTGTTGCATCTGTTACAAGTTGAACTGTTTAGACAAATATATTGAGCCCTTTCTTTGTCATATAATGTGTTATAACTGATGTATTGCATTATGGCTCTGTTTCTCTCCTCCTTGCATCTCTGATGTTCTTTGAATTAAGTGGACAAACAGTTCCAGTCCCAGCCGACAATTTCTACATAATTTCCACACAACTCTGACACCATAGTACGCAATCCTGCAGAAGAGACACTACTCACTTACACCACGCAATATCCAACTGATGGATTACATCATTTACATAACTTACATGCAATAAGTCTATTTGAAGCGAGAATACATAGTTACATGCCTCTACTGAAGTTATATCCCATATAGCAGCCTTACACCACCACCGGGACACATCCCCATTAGTGTACCACTCTTTAAACGTACACTCCAGCAAAGAGACATTTCTCTTCTCTTTTGCACTGCTTTATTCTTAAAACCTCTACCTTATACTAGCTGATTTCTCAAGTAACCCTAAACAATATCTAAATATATTAACTTGCTGGTATAGATCTATCTCCTACTTTTATTCTACTATACCTGTCACATATAAATTCTTATTTTCTCCCCTTTTTTTTTCTCCCCCAACATACCCTTCCCTCACAAGATGAGCACCAGCCACTCTCGTAACCCGGACCATTCCCTAACACTAACAACTATTAATGTACATGGCCTCAATAGCCCGGGAAACGCTCCATCGCGATGCGAGAATTATCTAAACTCTGCAGCTCCATTGTCTTCTTGCAGGAGACCCACTTCCAACGAGGCAGGGAGCCAAAATGGCCTAACCCCAAACACCCAACCGCTTTTTTTGCGTCGGGCCCCCAAACAAAGAACAGAGTTGGCATATGAATGCATAGCTCCATGGCTTTTCAATTGATGTCAATACACAAAGATCCAGATGGCAGGTACCTAATGTTGGTGGGCCTTCTGTTCGGGAGACCAATCACACTCCTTAATATATATGCTCCAAACGCCCAGCAGCATCGATTTTTAAAAAAAATTACAAGGCTGCTTTTAGACCACACAAAGGGATCAGTGATGTTGGGCGGCGAATTTAATGTACCATTGTACCCCGTGCTCGACTCCTCAAGCTCTAGATCCAGTGTCCCTAAAACTATACTGAAAGCAATCAAAACAACAATTACGGATTTAAACCTCTACAATGTTTGGAGATCATTACACCCCGTGGGTAGGGATTACACTTATCTTTCTAACGTCTTCCATAAATACTCTCGCATCGACTGTTGGTTCACAGACTCCATCAGTCTCCCTACTGTACATTCCTGTGACATAGGCACAATTACATGGACGGATCACGCTCCTGTCGTGTGTGACATCATTTGGCCAGAGGCCCCTTTGACCGACTACATCTGGAGACTTGACAACCAACTATTACTAGACCCGACAATAGTGACTACAGTTGGTGCTACACTGACAGAGTATTTCTTTTTCAACTCTCACATAGACACCTATCTTTCCACAAACTGGGAAGTGCACAAATGCGTCGTTCGGGGTGAACTTCTAAAGCTGAAGGCCAAAAAATTGAAAGAGAAACGGGTTTGAAATGAACAGGCACACTCTACTATAGTCAAATAAGAGAGCATACATAAACTGAACCCCCAAGATCCAAATGTTTCACACAATTTACAACAGGCCAAGAGAGACCTCAGAGATCTTCTTACTACTGAGTCACAAAGACAAGCCCTACACTTAAGACAAACATACTACAATCAAGGGAACAAACCTGGCAAGCTCCTTGCAAGGTCGATAAAACGTAAAAGACTTAAAACCTTTATCCACACTCTGATTAGCCCCAATGGCACAATAGTGCGGGATAGTAGGGAATTAGCAAACACACTTCGACAATACTATAGTGTCCTATACAATTTAAAACCACCAGCACCAGTCATTCACGTACAACCAACTAAAAAAGACTTGCTCACCACTGCTTACTTTTAGAGCCTTCCACTGGTTCGACTCACACCAGAGGCCTCTGGTTCATTAGACTCTCCTCTTACTTCAGATGAAATCGAGAAAGCAATAAAAGATCTCCCTTCAGGAAAGAGTCCGGGTCCAGACAGGCTTACACCCAAATATTACAAAAATGTTAAAGATACCCTAGTCCCCCATATTCAAGCATTATTTAATGAACTCTCAATAACTAAAACACTCCCGCCATCAATGCTCGAGGCACACATTACTGTTTTTCCAAAGCCGGGGAAAATGCCGGACAAGCCAGGAAATATCAGGCCCATATCGCTCCTGAATACCGATATAAAAATCCTGGCGAAAGTGCTGGCAACTAGACTCAACAAATTTCTCCTGGACTTGGTGTCCACTGATCAGGCAGGATTCATGCCCGGTCGCGAGGCCAGGGATAATACCCTTAGGGTCCTCCAAATAATCAGCTACGCTAAGCACAAATTCATACTGCTAACTCTGTTCTCGTCGGACGCCGAAAAGGCGTTCGACAGGGTGGACTGGCATTTTTTTAGGGAAGTAATGCATAAGATGAACTTTGGTACCCCCTTCTTAAATATGTTTTTTTCTCTATAATCTAACCCAAACGCAAAAATTAGGACCAACGGCACCATGTCGGAACCATTTACCATTTCTAACGGCACACGTCAAGGATGCCCCCTCCCCCCATTACTTTTTGTACTCTCCATTGAGGCACTTGCTGTTAAAATACAGCTCAATCAAAACATAACTGGCGTTATGATAGGGGACAAAGACCATAAGGTGATTATGTACGCAGACGATATACTGTTTACCATATCCAACACAGAATCCACTCTCCCAGACATCTTAACAGAATTGAATGAATATGGTCAGGTTTCCAATTTCCACCTCAACGTCACAAAATCTGAACTCCTTAATATATCTGCCAGCCCTCAAATTATTTCCCATCTAGAGAAAACCCTTCATATACACATAGCAAAAAAGAAAATGAAATATCTAGGGATCAATTTGGCAAGCAAAAACAACAACCTTTTTCTGTCTAACTACCAAAAACTCAGGAATGAGATATCGAGAGATCTTCAATCATGGAGCAATAAGCCAATATCTTGACTGGGCAAATTAAGTATCATTAAAATGAATATCCTACCACGAGTTCTATATCTTCTACAGGCTCTCCCTATCCCCCTGCCTCCTACCTACCTCACCCAATTACAAAAAACCTTAGATAATTATATCTGGCAGGGGAGAAGGAGTAGAATAAACAGACAAACCATGTATTTACCCAAACATAGAAAAGGGTTGGGGCTCCCAAACCTATTAATATACCGCAGGGCGATAATTTTACAACACATAATAGACTGGCGTCACAATACCACACAGAAAGCCTGGGTCCACCTAGACAACCAAATCTTTTCCAAAGGCAACACGGCAACACTGACCTGGATTGAACCACGCCATAGACCCACAACATTGGGGTATTAACCTATTGTACGGGAAACGCTCAGTAAATGGGATAAAACAATCTCCATTTCCAATAACATCTCCACACTTTACTCCCCGCTTCTCCCTCTAAGGGAGCACCCTGAGATCTCATTGACCCATGCCAGGATAGCTAATAGACACCCATACAAATTGAGGGACGGGATCTTACATTTTGCACTGGATAGGGGCGATATCGCACCATTAGCATTTCTACAGCAATGGGACGAGGTCCTGTTCTCGTCCTGGTTCTCGCGTTCACAAATTAAACATTTTGTCGTCACTCACAGACATAAACACGGGATTAATAGGGAGCTCACTCCTTTTGAACACCTGTGTGTACAGCAGACTCCTCCAAGACATACCATATCCCTTCTTTATTAACTATTGCTGGTGAGTGACGAACAGCTACTTCCTACCTATACCCAGGCCTGGGATAGAGAAATAAATTCTGATACCTCCCCCTCTAAGTGGAGGAGGGCGTTCCAAATTGCAATCAGGGCATCATTATCTGCCAGCATTCAGGAAATGCATTTTAAATTCATGAGCAAGTGGTATCTCACCCCCTCCAGATTACACAGAACCAACCCACAAATTACAGATTGATGCTGGAGGGGGTGCGGCCAAAGAGGAACAATGTATCACATATGGTAGACTTGCCCAGTTATTGCCACTTACTGGGAGGCTGTGTTTACAGCAATATCAGAGACAATTGAAATTGAACAAGCGCCCCAAATACAGATGTTTCAAAATCTCCCCAAAATCCACCATAAAGCCACAAGATCTCTACTTCTGATGATGATCAATGGAGCTAAAAATCTTATTCCCAAACACTGGAAATCTGTGACTCCCCCAACTATCAATGACTGGCACATCCAGATGACAGACCTCCTTACCCTGGAACGATACCACTTTATGAAAACAAATAAACTAGACTGGCACCACCTCATGACGGAAACTTGGGACCGATACAAACCTCAAACCTTGACTGACATTCACACATTGATTAGAGACTCTCCAACTGACTGTAAGCTCCATAGCATTGGTCTTCCTCCTTGATCCTGTCCCCGAATCCCCCTGCCGATGTGTAAACGTCACTTCTGGTTCCCCGAGCATTGGTCCACAGTATAATCTCCCCCCCCCCCCCACCCCACCCCTTTTTTTCTTCTTCTTCCCTTCTTATCTTTGCTTTCCTTCCTCTCTTAAGAATTCCATCATATTTTACTTTACAAAAATAGTTTCCCCAAGTTTTGGGCCTAATTCACTCAAAGGCCCTAACTATTACTTATTCTAAATATGTTACCAAATTTGTACCTATTTCTGATTTTGTTGAACATGTATTGTTAATGCAGGCAATTGTCTGCATTTAGCTAGTATTTACATCTCTATGATTCGAGGTAACAGATTTGATATTACCATTGCTTCACTGAAGAAGAGCACACCTCAAGCATATTGTTCTATTCGAACTTTAACAACAGGGACTGAATTTGTTAACAAACGGCAAATCCAGCAAATACTGAACTTTGAAAGACTGTTCTCTAACATCTCATGCCAACTTTTGAAAAACATGTCTTGCCTCTGTCACCGAGTTTTGTTTTACATGATGTTGTAACTTTGAAACTATTAATAAAAACTAAAATATAAAAAATAAAATAAAAGGTGATACCAATATTAAATACAAACCTTAAAAAAAAGTTATACTCAGCTGTTGCTCAGCTGCAAGTAAAAAAAATAAAAAAAATGAAATGAACAGCAGCCAATCAGCATCAGCAGTGCTGAGGTCATGAACTCTTTAACTGTGATTTCATGAGATTTCACTTAACTCTCATGAGATTTCATAGTAAACTTCCTTAAACTGAATAGGGAAATAAGTTGAGCGTGCACGTAAGCTCACTCCCTTAGCTGTCCCGGGACAGACATACTGATTTGCTGCTTAGAAGTCCTTTACAATGGGATGTGGCTACTGAGGAATTTTTTAGGTAAAATATCTTTCTTTTTTACATAGAGATGTTCAGGTGATATTTGATAGTCAGCTTTTTACAGCTATGCTGCATCACTTTCAAGTGTTTCAACATTTGGGTATCATGGCCCTTTAAGCTTGCAAATACACACTTTATTTTAACAAAAGTGATCAGTGGAACTACTTTCTAATCAATCTAGGTGTGTAATACTCAAGACAGTATCAAAGATGCTCCGATATTTAATGCAAACACAAACAAATAAATATTACAACCACCAAAGCAACTTACTTTGCAAAATTAAATATGTACAACAGTAATAAATATGGTTGTAATATGTAACTGGGACAATGTTCATAAAACAAACCTTTTCTGTAGAAAAGATACTATACATAAATAACTGTACCTTAAAGTAAGACCGTATTATAAATTCAA